>NC_059356.1:49307972-49499033 GCF_019703515.2 Myxocyprinus asiaticus | reverse complement strand
TTATGCATTTGGCAGATGCTTTTATCCAAAGTGACTTACAGTGCACTTATTACAGGGATAATCCCCCTGGAGCAACCTGGAGTTAAGTGCCTTGCTCAAGGACACAATGGTGATGGCTGTGGGGATTGAACCAACAACCTTCTGATTACCAGTTATGTGCTTTAGCCCACTACACCACCACCACTCTGTTCATTAGTCATTCACTTTCTTTAAGCCTTTTTGAAGATGTGTGTCTCAAGCAAAGCAGAATTGAATCAGAATACTAACTAAAATTCAGTCACTCTGTATTAAACAATAAACACATCATAAAAATAATGTTTATTACATAATACTGTAAGCATACATCCGATTATTAAGAATGAAGATTATTAAGATTATGAAGTGTTGCTTTAATTTTTGACTTCAGTCTTACATCTCATGTTGAATCAGGTTAAAATTAAAGATTAAAACATCAACATTGTTCATTCTCATCAGGACTGACAGTAACTTTCACCAGGACAAACTCTGAAATACATCAGATAATTCACTCTGAACAACACTGAACTGACAACAATGAATGAAACTTCTTCAGAGAGATCCAGTGACGATTGATGGAGATCTGAAGGTGTTTATCAGTTTAATTTATTTGGTTTTAATGTTCAAACTGTTGCTTCTGTGAGTTTTAGTTTTTCAATGCAATCCTCAGAATGCAGGACTGTTTGTGTGAAACTGTTGACAGTGTTGGGAAAGATACTCAAAAATGCAGCTAGCTAAGATACAAACTACTCAACCAAAAAATGAGTTCAGCTAAGCTAAAAGTTACACTTAAAAAAGTAGCAATCCTGCACTACAACAGATGCATCTAACAGACTGATTCACATGGAGTTTATCAAACTGTCATGACACAGTATACTGTCCTACAGTGATTCTCAAATGTATTTGGTCACACCCCCTTTGAAACAACAAAAACCCCTAATCGAAAGTGATCAAAATATACAAGATTAACAGCATTTTCTTTCATCTTCATTCATCTCGTAAAAAGTTTTATTTAAAAATACTACTATAACTGAATGAAAAGTTGCACTTCACTGAAAAAGAATATGAATGAATGAACATTTGTCACAATGCCAACATTATTGTGTTATTTTGTGTTTACTTTCTGTATTGCATAAATACATAAAACATATTAATGTTGTTTCTACACTTTCAAACCACACAAAAACAGAAGGAAATATAAATAAATAAAAAGTGATACTGCTGCAGGAGCAAACCGAATCCTACATTCATCTGCATTTAAACAGCAGAACGTTTTCTCTCAATAGAGACATTTACACTGGATAGTTATTTAAAATAATAATTCATACCTTTGAATGTTAATCTGCCTCAGCAGTATCTATAAATGCATTTTTAAACTCCAGGAAACTTCCAGTAATAATAAAAATTGTGATTTGCTCATCCTGGCCAACGCTGAGAAAAGTAACGGGTACCACATGTCAGTGACAAGACGAGAGATGAGAGGATGAAAGATCAGAGATCAGAGGATGAGATTATGAGAAGATGAGAGGATGCGAGATGAGAGGATGAGAGATGAGAAGAGAGGATGAGATTACAGATTAGAGGATGAGAGGATAAGAGATGAGAGGATGAGATATGAGAGGAGACTTGATGAGAGGATAAGAGATGAGAGGATGAGATATGAGAGGAGAATTGATGAGAGGATAAGAGATGAGAGGATGAGATATGAGAGGAGAATTGATGAGAGGATAAGAGATGAGAGGATGAGATATGAGAGGAGAATTGATGAGAGGATAAGAGATGAGAGGATGAGATATGAGAGGAGAATTGATGAGAGGATAAGAGATGAGAGGATGGTGATAGTGGCTGTCCAAGTTCCAAAAGCATCACACAAGTCATCCTCATCTCTTGTGCCTGATATATCAATTCTTCTGAAGCCATTCGATAGTGTTGTGTGAGGGACTGACCAAAATATTAGTGTTAATTCATCGTTTCCCCCATTTGAAACTGAGACGTCTTTGTTTTAAACAAGGCAGGAGAAAAGGCAGAGGTGATTTGCGCACATTGGTTCTTGTGTGTATTGTCTCTATTTTTGCTGAATGTGTGAAAGCATTTGAGTACGAGTCTGTCTTCCAAGTTAAGTGAAGATAACATAATGTCTTTTTTTATGAAAATGAATAATGTAATTAATAATTTAGACTTAAAGAATGTCTTAATACCATAAAATTCACTAAAGAAGTGCGTCAGGATGAAATGCACCAAACGTATTCTGCTTTAAATGGAGGTGTGCTGACTATCGCATGGCCAAGTGCTTGTGAGCTTTGGATCTTAAGAATTAACGGAATTTCGGCAACATCATAACACACTGCAATTCTGCAAAAGCCTTTTAAAACTTGCATACCTTGTTGGCATGTTCACGCTTTATAATGAGAATATTAAGCGGCTGCAAAACTCTGCTTCAATAATCACCAAAACAATATACCTGTAGAACTGTCAACTGCTCTAAATTTTTAAGTATCATGTCTTTTGTGGTTGCAAAATCCTGCAGCATGTCAGGGAATGTGCATTTTAAAAAGTCATTGTATTATAATCATATTATTTTTATCCATCATTATACTCATGAATAGACTTTGACAAGTAAAAGGAGTTTCAAGGTAAAAAGATTAGGAACCAGTGTTCTAGCTTATGTCTTCATAGAAACTGCATGTGCATGCAAACAGATATTACCATTCAATAACTTTCATGAATAACCTTAACAGCATTATTGCATTATACAATAACAGATTTATATTGTTTTGTTTTATTTTGATGAGAAATTATTATGTGCATTTTGCTCAAACATTTTTCTTTTTGTTTGTTGAAAAATGTCACTTTGTCATTTATTATATCAAATCAAAATTATATCGAATTGTGAACCTCATTTCGTATATCGAACCGAATTATGAGATAACCATATCGTCCCATCCCTAACTGTACAGTAAGTGTTGCTATAGAGTTGTTCAGCCATGACGTCAATTTTTAGGCGAACCCGGGGGACTAATAATGGGGTTTTTAAAATAAGATCTGTGGTAAACATTACTTGACGATACTTGGACATTTTTTTCTACAACATAAACTGCACATATTCATAACCCAAACATTCTTATCTAACAACTTATTAACAACATAAACATAGCCCCTATAAAATTCGCTTTTGGGGAATGAGTGTGTGTAATTTAAAAAATGTTTAAGTATCGTCAACTAATGTTTACCACAGACCTTATTTATCCCAAACTGCCTTTATAAAAACACATAGAAAATTCCTGAGGGAACCCATAGTGAATTCTCTTCCTGGTTTATGGACTAAAACCTAAACAGCTCTTTTGAAACAAATAGTTTAAATGGCATAGTGAAACAAAAATAATTATAAATATAGCTGCGAGTAGCAATTAATGGGGTTCAAGCGGTTTAAGGCCTTTAAGCACATGCGTAAAAAGGTATTATGTTTTATTTAGCAAGCATGTAACCACCTAGATCATAGATGGAACAGACCATTTACAGCCAATACAGGCAATTTACTAAGGAAATACTTGGTTTTTAAAGCTCATAGCGCCACCTATGGTCCGATCTCCAAAAAATGTCTGTATGCTTGTTTAGAATCATATGTCGCATGTGCTCAGCTAATTTCGTGAAATTCTGAGTTTTTGTTTAGGAATTATGGGCTTATTTGTACACTTGACCACGCCCATTTTCTAAATGACACTGTTATAGCTACCAAAGGGTGTTTTCATGTTTTTTTCCTGTTATAGTGCCACCAAGTAGCCAAACTCTGCATTTTTTTTTAATGTGACCTCAGACTGAGCTCATTCACATGTGTACCGAGTTTGGTGAAAATATCTCATTTCGTTCGGTTCATTTTTTTTTTAAACTTTGCACAACCCTCTCAGACCAAGAGTCAAATGGGTCCACAAAGTTTCGTTCCGATCGGTCATTGTTAACCTTGTGTAATAGCTGCTGAAATTTGATTGGCCGATGGCGGTTATGTTTTTCAACATACGTGAATGTCCATATAGATAATGATGGCAGCTGAGACAAAGACAATGTATGCAAATTTTGAAGTCAATAGGATTAACAGTTTCATAGTTACAGCCAATTTCATGTTTTTTTTGGTATTATAGTGCCAACATGTGGCAAAACCGCGCCAACTTTTCTGGCCGACCAAAGATTGACCTCTTACATAAGCATGCCAAATTTGGTGAAGATATCTAATTTCCTTCAAGAGTTATAGTCATTTACGTAAAATTGGCTACTCCTACTTCCGATGTTTTCGCATACTGTAGCTAGCTCGAGTCAAAAGTTCAAACTTTTTTTGATAACTTTTGATATTGAGACTCCATAGAATCGTTTGGCACTGGTTTGGTCCCGATCGGACAAAAAACCTAGGACTAGTTCGCAAAAGTAGGTTTTATGAAAATTCCAATGGTTCAAAGCACTTGAGTCTATGACAAATGGTCTAGGAGTTATGAGCAGTTTCACGTTTTTGATAGCTGTAGCGCCCCCTATCGACCGATTTGGCCAAGTCCATGTTTCTAAGTAGCGAGCAATACTACTACAATCTGACCAAGTTTCAAGTCTCTAGGCCTTACAGTTTGCTCTGCCCGATCAGTTTTATGGCGGAATAACAATAATAATAATAATAATAATAAAAATCTTAACAATTACAATAGGGTTTCAGTGCTAAGCACTTGAACCCCTAATAATAATAATAATAATAATAAAAATTTTAACAATTACAATTGGGTTTCAGTGCTGAGCACCTGAACCCCTAAAAATCTTATCAATTACAATAGGGTTTCAGCACTAAGCACTTGAACCCCTAATTACAAATAAATAAAATTAAAACAAAAATATGTTCACACTCACCTCTTTCTCTGTCCTGTTGTTCCATTGTGAAATACTGTGAACTTTCATATTCAGTACAGATCAGATGTTGTCCTCCATTACTGTGTACAATCTCTTCACATTTCTCTATCAGTTGAGCAGGAGTGCTGTTTCTCTCCAGTCTGAAGTGTCTGTTGTTGCATTTATCAATGATTTCCTGTATAATGTCATTGACTTGAGTGTGTGACTCTTGTGTGGTGATCATCATGGTGTGTTGAAAAACACTGTGAGAGAAAGAGTTGAGCAGCATCTCCACACACTCTTTCTCTTCTCTTGAACACTGATCATGTTTCAGTACCAGAAGGATCACATGAGGTCCTGGAGCAGACAGATACACACACTCTCTCACTCTCTGTGTCATCTGATGGAGTGAGATGTTTGGAGTGTTGATGACAGTCATGTGTTTTCCTCCAACTCTCTCTACAACATCTGGAGGTTCTTCAGTCTCAAACGCTGCTCTTCCTAACAGGAAGTTTCCCACTCGACTGTTTTCTGAAGCATTCGTCCCCAGCACAACAATCCTCACTGTGAAATATAAAAATGTAAAACACAGAACACACGTGACATGTTAGGTTAAATTCGGTACATCTGTTTTGTAAGCAATAAAACAGCCCATAATTTCCATATACTGTTCATAACTTCATGTTTATCTATCCAAAGACTTACTTAAAGGGGGAAGTCCTTTGCTCCGTGTTTTCCTAACAGTAGGCTTTTTGAAAGGAGTCACTGCAGAAAACAAAAGTTTTACACTGGGGAACATCACAGCTACAAATACAAACAGAAATCAATATAAATGTTTTGAACAGTTCTTTCAGGCAGCGATGGGTGTAAAAAAATATGGTTGACGTTTTCTTAGATGTAGTATATGGCCTTCTAATGTCTCTTTACCTGCTCTTATTTGAAAATGATGCTGCTGATAAGAACTAAATAAATGTGGTACTTACAGATCCTGTGAAATCAGAATGAAAGTTTTGCTGCTTTTTGTCTATATCTATTAACTTTAAGGTCTAATAGAGATATATGCTAGTTGACAAAATTCATTTCCAGAAGATATAAGCATTTAAAATCTGCACTCTGTCTCTTCCAATACGGATCAAACATTTTCATGACTCAATCTGCACTTCAGACTTTCTGTCCAATCAAATGCTTCTTCGAATGACCCTCCCCTTCCAACGTTCAGCGTGTCTGGCTGTGTTCTAACTGCCACTGATCAAGCCTTCGCAGGGCACTTCGAAGGGAGCACAGTCCATGAAGTAGGGTCATTCCAAACAGATTGTCTGATAAGTCATGGCTGCTTGCGCTGAAACAAGCTCGTGTAACTGTTGAAAAGCTGCTGGATCTAGGTTTGGCAAAGTCTTCTGTAGCGAAGACGCCAGGGCAGTAGTGTTAATATCCATGTGCAGTTTAATAAGGCAAATAAATAATAAAAACAAAGTAACAAAACAAAGAGCAAAAACAAAGGCAGGCAATGGATCGGTACACAGATAGGCAGTCCAGAAAGGCAAACAAAGTAAGTCCGATAGGCAGAGGGGTAATCCAATAAACAGGCAGTAAATCCAAAACACTCACAAGAAGGCTGGGGAATTCGGAGAACAGGCAGGAGTCAAACACAGGGTGATCAATGATAGTAATAATGCTCAGAATTGTAGACTAGGCAAACAAGACTTCGCGTTGAATGTGTGGAAACTGGGAACTTAAATAGACAGGGTTATACAGGTGGAAAAGTAATCAGTCTGACTGGAGGATTATGGGAAATGTAGTTCGTGAAATGTTAAACCTCTGGCGGCATTCGGGGGAGATGGCAGGCGCTGCGGGTGTAACAGAGTCCTGCAAACCTGTGAACGGCTCCTGACGTGAGGAGATTGTCTACGTCGGGGTATACCTCGACCTCTGTGAGCGGGTCGATGAGGGAAATTGCGGTAAACTCAGTGATGAGATTAGGGTCCAGAATGTCCTCAGAATTAGTCCAGGAACGTTCCTCGGGACAGTAGCCTTCCCAGTCCACCAAATATTGAAGTGTCCTACGCCAGCGTTGAGAGTCCAGGAGCTTGTGTACCCAAAAGGCTTCTTCTCCATCAGTGAGGAATGGAAGGGGTCTCTGAGGGTCTTGAGAACCTTCCTCTCTCGGAGGTGCTGCAGGTTTGAGCAGGGACACATGAAATGTAGGGTAAATACGGTAGTTAGCAGGGAGCTGAAGTTTAAATGATACAGGATTAATTTGATGGAGAATTTTGAAAGGGCCAACCTTCCTGGGACATGCACAGGAGTCGTAGACAAAGATCTCGGGTTGATAGCCAGACCCATTGTCCAGGAGCACAGTTGGGACCTGGGCGGCAATGGAGATTGGCTTGTTCACTTTGTCGACGAATGGCATGTAGTAGGTGGACATGAGCTTGGTCCCAGACAGCCTCGCTGCGTTGCATCCAGTCATCGACAGTGGGAACATCAGAAGGTTCCCCGGACCAGGGAAAGAGTGGTGGTTGTATTCCTAAGATGCATTTGAACGGTGTGGTTCCGGTGGCAGGTTTGAACAGAGTTCTGAGCATATTCAGCCCAGGGTAGGAAACGGTTCAAGTCGTGTTGGTTGACTTGACAGTAGGCTCGGAGGAATTTACCCAGGTCTTGGTTTAGCTATTCGACTTGACCATTAGATTGAGGGTGATAACCAGAAGTTAGACTCACGTTGACGTTGAGTAATTTGAAGAATGCGGACCAGACTCGGGAGGTGAACTGGGGACCACGGTAGGAGACAATGTCCTCAGGACGGCCATAAAGGTGGAAGACATAATGAAACAGGCTCTCTGCACATTCCATGGATGAAGGAAGTTTGGGCAGAGGGATGAATCTACAGGCTTTAGAGAATCGATCCACCACGGTTAGGATGGTAGTAAAACCCAGCGAGTTGGGTAGATCTGTGACAAAGTCCACTGCGATATGGAACCAAGGACGTCGAGGGGCAGGAAGAGGCTGAAGGAGACCAGACGGGAGCTGTCGAAGAGATTTAGTGGTGGCACACACATTGCAGTTCTTAACATAGTCAGTTACTTCAGTGGCAAGGTTTTCCCACCAAAACCGGTTTTGCACTAACCTGCATGTAGCTTGAGGGCCTGGATGTCCCGAGCAGGCCGAGTCATGAACCCACTGAAGAACCCTGTTCCGTAAGGAACTGGGGACAAAGACTTTGTCAGGAGGGCAGCCAGCGGGAGTGGGTTCTTGGTTCTGAGCTTGGGTAATATCAGCCATGATATCCCACTGTACGGGAGCAACAATGAGAGTAGGTGGGATGATGGAAGTCACAGGGTTGTTGTCACTGGAGGAATCATAAATGCGGGACACAGCGTCGGCCTTGGTGTTCTTAGACCCAGGTCGAAAGGTGATGGTGAAATCAAATCTGGAGAAGAGACCATCGGGCTTGGCGAGGATTTAGGCGCTTGGCTGATTGAATATATTCTAGGTTACAATGATCCGTAATCACCAGAAATGGATGGCGAGCTCTCTCTAGCCAGTGTCTTCACTCGTCGAAAGCCGTTTTCATGGCCAAGAGTTCTCGATTGCCGACATCATAGTTTCTCTCAGCCGAAGATAACTTGCGTGAGTAGAATGCACAGGGATGGAATTTAGTGGGAGATCCTTGTCGCTGGGAGAGTACTGCACCTACTTCTGAGTCAGAAGCATCTACTTCTAGCACGAAGGGTCGAGAGGGATCAGGATGATGGAGAATAGGGGCAGTGGTGAAGAAACGCTTGAAATCAAAGGCTTGACGGGCGGAAGGTGTCCAATTTAAATTTTGGGCTTTACCACGGAGCAGAGAGGTGAGTGAAATGTCGGTAGAAGTTGGCAAAGCTGAGGAAGCATTGTAGTTCCTTAATAGACACTGGGAAGGGCCACTGCAGTACCACTTGTACTTTGGAAGAGTCCATGGCAACCCCCTCAGGGGAGCATAAAGCTGATGTTGAATAAGATAGTTGAGTACCACTCTGACATGTTGAATGTGTTCATCAAGGGAAGACGAGAATATAAGGATGTTATCGATGTAGACTAGAACCCACTTGCCAATAATGTCACGGAAAATGTCATTCACGAAGGCTTGTAAGACCTGATATTCATAGAGGCCAGTGTGTGTAGAGAAGGCCGTTTTCCGTTCATCCCCCTCCCGGATGCGGATCAAATTGTAGGCATTACGAAGATCCAGCTTAGTGTAGATTTTGGCATTTCTTAACTGCTCTAGCGCAGGTGGTACCAGAGGAAGAGGGTAGCGATACTTGATGGTGACAGAGTTCAGGCCTCGATAGTCAATGCATGGACGAAGACCCCCGTCATTCTTTCCAACGAAGAAGAAAGCCACAGAAGCTGGAGATATGGAGGATCGAATGAAACCCCTTTCTAGGGATTCTGCTATGTATTCTTCCATATCTTTAGTCTCTGGCTCAGTTAAGGGGTGAATTTGTCTGTGTGGAGGAGAGGAGCCTGGCAAAAGATCAATAGCACAGTCACAGGAACGGTGATGAGGAAGTTGGGTAGCTTTAGCTTTACTGAATGCCTCCCGGAGATCCGAATAACATTGTGGCAGGGTCGACATCTCCTTTTCTGGGAGGATAGTCGTGGTACATACCGGTGGGAGAGAGATGGGTTCAGGGAGGTACTCCAATGAGTAATTTGTCCATCTCTCCAGGAAATCTCAGGGTTGTGAAGTCTCAGCCATGGTAAGCCAAGAACAATCAGGTTTTTTGGAGAGTGAGTGACCAGGAACTGAATTTCCTCATGATGAAAGAGTCCAACTTAGAGATGAATTCGTTGAGTTATCTGCTGAATCTTGCCAGAGCCCAGGGGTCGTCCGTCTAGCACTGCGACATGTAATGGAGGGACACAAGGGACAAAAGACAATCTTAGATTCGTGGCGAGGGCCAGGTCAATGAAATTACCAGCAGTCCCAGAATTTAAGATGGCTGACATCTGCTGTTCACTATTCTGGACATGCAATATGACAGACAATTGAAACTGATCAATATGAATCAAATTAGAGAATTCAAAACTCACCGTTGCGCCCCCCTTCCTAGGGGGCGAGTAGGGCAGGCAGCCAGTAAAAGTCCCGACTGTCCGCAGTAGATACAAAGTCTCTCTCTGAGATGGCATTGTTGCTCTTCGGTGGTGAGGGAGGAACGACCCACTTACATGGGCTCGTGAAGACTGATATATGACTATGACTGAAGATATGAACTACTGCTATGATGTCTTTATACTGAATCTTTAATAATGATTTATAGTATTTGTTCTTTATGAATCTTGACAGCTCCTGATCACTATAAACTGTTATAATGTGTAGGGCTTTACTGGTTGTTTAGATCAGTGTTACTATCAGAAATAATTAATAATTATTTCTGTAGTTATTAATCAATATTTAAATTAATCAATTGAATCTAACTCATTAAAACCTCATATGGGGCTCCAGTAAATGTAGTGTGCTACGTTTAGGAGCAAGTTTGGTTATTAGCAATAATTAATAATTATCAAAGATAATTATGAATTATTAAAATCAATAGAACATTGATGAGAATCAATGTTAGTTTTTTATCCTTTAAATCAACAATTATCAAAGATAATTGTTAATTGTTAACATCGATGAAACATTAAAATTAACACTAGCTTATTGATCATTCAAATTCAACAATCAAAGATAATTATCAATTATCAAAAATCAATTGGATTAACATTGATGGGGCACCACCCTGGAATTAGGGACTAATAACCAGATAGTAAAACAGTCTCAATATTAGATTGTTTTCTTAGGAAAATCGACATCCGAAGAATATCGATTTTCGGGAAAAAAAACAATGAATGAAGGTTTGAATCCGAGCACTGACATCCCGTCAGCATGACACAGGCGTATGCAAAACAATCCAAAACACTTCTCTTTGTAATATAAACAAAGTTTATTTATGCAGCAATATCAATTAATAATTAATACAATGCAGTCAATAAACTTCCGACTTACAACTACAAACTAAACAGTGATATGATTAGATATGGAAATAAAAAACAATCCTATAACACATAAGGTGTGTGTGTGTGTGTGTGTGTGTGTGATTAGTAAGAGAGAGAGAGAGAGAGAGAGATGATTAAGTGACAGCCCTAAAGCCGATTTCGCGATCGTGGGAGAGAAAGCAGCTGTGTTTATCACTCAGAGACACAGTGGATGGCTCGTAAAAGTCCCGCATTATTTGACTCTTTAATGGATGAACTCAGTTGCTGTCTCACCCTCGATGGCGAAATTGCACAACAGTCCAATTTGGTTGCAACCACAATACAGCAAAACAAATTCGTGATAATTAATACCCTGAGTATTAATAATGAGAGGACATGGCGGTCCGTAAACTGTACAAGCAAAAACCTTGAAACACAAGAATAACACACTATAATATTCTATCTCTGCCCAGACGTAAACCTCTTACTTGAATCGCATGAGGACACAGGTAGAATGTGTTTTCCTCCATCCTTTAACTCTGACCTGGTTCCTTGAGGCTCGGGTGATGACGGGAGGCCGTTTCCTCGCTCTGTCGGTGGACAGTACGGCTGTTGATTCTCGGCGGGCTGGTGGAGAACTCAGAAATGTCGACTTGATTGAAGATGGAAGAGAAATCTTTAATCTCTTCACTTCTGTAGGCAAACGGATGAAGATGTGAATTGCTCGGCGGTCTCCTTCGGATCCGTTAGAGTGTTCGGATTGAACACAGAGTAATCTCAACTCGTCCAGCGAGATGGAGATTGTATGGCCACAGTTTCAAGTTGGACGTTACTTGCTTGTGCCACAAAGTTGCACCTGAGAGCAGCAAAGAGCTACGTCTATATTCGGTGAACAAAGTCGCTGGAAGTAAATTCTGGAAGCATTTTAGAAGTATTTCAACTCCTGATGATGTCATGTTTGAGGGACGTTCTGTTGTGTGCCTGATCCAATAGGAGTTGAGAGTTCAATCCTTTAGTGAGCAAGGCTTCATGGATTTGTAGTCTGTTTTGGACTCCCTTTGTTTGATTTTGGCTTGAGTTAGGTTTTTACGACTGTATTAGGCCTGCCTTTGTCTTCTATCTGAATACATGATGCCCAACATTCCCCCTGTAGAGCCGAGGAGGGTGGGGCCGGGCTGGAATGAGACACACCTGGTCCCAATCAGCCTGATGGGGCAAGCGAGGGATAAAGGCGGCCGGGGATGACAGTTAGAGAGAGAGAGAATTGCAGGCAGCTGTACTGTGTGTTTTTAGTTGTGTGTTTTGGTTGTGTTTTTTGGTTAATAAATTGTTATTTAAGTTGTCAAGCCGGTTCTTGCCTCCTCCTTTCCACTAAACCCCCTTACACTGGTGCCGAAACCCGGGAAGGAGGAGGGATTCCCGTCGCAGGGTCCTCGACACTGCCGTCCACCCAGGGGAGCGCCGCTGTTGTCCGACGGGGGATGGAGTAGCCCGACCACCCGGACGCGGGGAACGCGCATCCGGGTTCCACTGAACCCCCCTTACACCCCCCTTTGTTCTGAAGAGTTGGTTGTTGTCCAGCATCTTTAGAGCAACTGAAGGGCCAAACAGTTCTTGTCGGTTCACAGTAACCTGTGGGTTACGCCATCCATGTATTCCTGATAGGAAAGAGAAATGGTTGCACAGTCCATACAGTACATTAGAGTTCACAGAGGCTTTATCATCTGGACAGAGATTGAGGCACATATGGGCATAGAACTTCTAGCTAATTCTAAAACTACATTCATCACACATAAACATTGGTCATAACACAAAATCAAAGTAGAACCTGACATTGGTTACTAGGAACAAAATGTTAGAGGAAAGGAGGGTTAAAGGTTAAAAGGCTTATCCTTGGAAATGATGGGGTTAACCTGTGGGATGGGCTCAGACTGGTGTGTAAAACTCGGCTGTATGAGAAGTGAGTCCAGTCTGGCCTGTAGGTGTTGAATGTACCTGTACATGGCATGTGCAATAATTGCGATGATGATCCAACCACTGAGGAGGAGCCAGATGGCAACCAAACTGATAGGGTGTTCTCGGTAAGATGACGATCTGCTTATGTGACTATGAAATATAGTGCTCAAGCCAGTCGGTTTGAGACTGAACTTCACTAATTCCATCCCTTCAGCCTGAAGCTGCTGTTGAAGGGTGTCATCAACGGTGAGGCTGTGACCTCTAAATGCGTCCATGATCTCAATTTCTGCGTCATTTTTGTAGACGTTGAGATGATGGAGGACAATATCATCAATGTGCACGGTGGCTCCTTGGGGAACCATTAAAAACACCGTTTGGTTTGGTAGCCTTAGTTTAGTGGCCTTAGCTTAGTGGCTGTATCATGGCAGTCGTATGACTTCGGTGGCTGGTGTGTTAACGAGCCAGCGACTGCCTGCTCGCTCTACCTTTGTCTCTGTTCCTTCATCTTTGATGGACATGCCACCATGACACTTGTTCAGGGAGGTAGTTAGTCACCTCTCTAACAAAGGGGTTGTGTTTGGACAAACCCAATGAATGTTCTTTGTCTTGGTACACATGTTTAGGTTAGAGATAAGGTAGAGCGAGGGGTCCTCATCATGGTCGGCGAGTGTTGGTGGTGTTTTGAGGTGAATGTGTGCATTACCTCTCTGAAAACCAACATTAAATACAGATTTTAGTCTATATATATTCTGCCTATGATGGTAGATTGAGGATAAATCCTATTTTGAGGTTCTGAGGATTTACATGCATTGGAATTTCAATGCCAAAACTATATGCCATGTGTATCTGTGAAGGTTGCACTACGGAGATAGTAGCAGATCTAAGTATTTGTTCGACAAGGTCTAGGGAGACCTTGCTGGAAGGTAAGCTGGAATCCTTCCACCACTCAGACTGTTGACTGAGGAGCTAATTTCCCTGAGGTCCTGCATTAGATCTCTAACGATACACCTTAAGTTGTTTTATCTGACAAAGTCCCTAAAGCATGCAAAGTGTTATTGATAAGAACGGATTGCAAATTTACAGTGACTATAGTACCCTGAAGGGTTTTACCCAGGCCCTGTAATTGTTCTTATTGGAGTCGTCGTCTCTGCTGGATTTTTGGACGATGGCGACATGTGCATCTGAAGCTGGCGAACTGTTTTCTGGACCAAGTGGTCTCGGTATGTCAACCTGAGCCTACATGTGTCCATGACGGCAGTCAATGAGCGGAGCCAATCGGTTCAGTAAGTCCTGGCCAACTAACAGTGGTTCAGTATTAATGGGACATATGTAAACAGGATCTGTACTAGCGTCATCCCTTGAAAGGTGTCAATCCAGGCCCGTTTTGTGACAGACGACCTATCTTGCGTGTAGCTTGTGACGCTTACGTTGCAGGTCTCTGTCTATAATGGTTTGCCAAGGGAGAGCTTTGCTCTAGTCACCTCTGCGAAGGTGTTGGAACCCATTAGATTATTTCGGAACTGGTGTCGTGTAGTGTGTGGGTTTTGAATGACCCATGTGTCAGGCGTTGCCCTTACGGTACAGATCGCCCAAGAAGGTCAGAAAAGGAGGGTGTAGCATGTTAGGAGTGACTGTTTTGGGGAGCAACTTGGACACTGTTCCCCTTTTCCCGACCTACAAAGTAAACTTTGGCATTAACGGGAGGGGGTACATCGTCTAGCATACTGACGGGGTTTCAGTGCCGTGTTCCTTTGAGGAGGTCGACGGACCTGGTGAACAATGGAGCACGTCAAGCTTAGTAACTAACTCAGTCAAGCGTCTCCTTATATCCTCCATTTCCTCTCTCAAATCTTGTTCTCTGAGAGGATTTGAAACCTTGCCTACCCACTCACCTTCTTGTTTGGATTTTCATTCAAAACGCGCATTTCTTTTTGGCCGGCGAACGTTTTGTTGTTTAGGACTGCCGTGACCCTGGGGGTGTGTCTGGTCACCACCCCCTGGTTCTGTTGCCTACCCTGCTGGCGGGGTGATCGGCGCCTCTGGGGTCCTGTTCTAGCATTCACCTTAACGCGAGGCATTTCGTTGCCTTCAAGCGCTAGGTCTGCATATGAGACTTGGATCCCCAGGGCTCTGGTGTCGCCTTCGTGCCCTTGGGCAGGGCACACGTGTGTCTCCCATGCCAGTTGCGGTTGCCCATTCTGCAGTGCATCTGACGTCATATCGCACGCACTCGTGGAGGTTGTGAAGGAAGAGAGACTTGAAAGCTCGTTCCTCCTCCAGACCTGGTGCGTTACTTCCTTGGAAGTACGTGGTTCTCAGGCATCTATAATACTCACGCGGAGGCTCGTACCTTTTCTGAGTGATGGTGAAAGCAGCTATGGTAGCGGAGGCTTCATCGATATACAGCGAATACTCCTCGCGTAGGGCTTTACACAGAGCTGAGTAGCGGTTTTGTGTACCAGTCAGTAGCATTTCCATGAACGCATGGACACTCCTTACCGTGGTCTTCCATATGAGCTTGAGTTTTTCACGCGATGAAGCGTAAGGCAAGTCAATCAGGCAGTGCTCAATTTCCATTCGTCCAGCGAGATGGAGATTGTATGGCCACAGTTTCAAGTCGGACGTTACTTCCTTGTGCCATGAAGCTGCACCTGAGAGCAGCAAAAAGAGCTACGTCTATATTCGGTGAACAAAGTCGCTGGAAGTAAATTCTGGAAGCATTTTAGAGGTATTTCAACTCCTGATGATGTCATGTTTGAGGGACGTTCTGTTGTGTGCCTCATCCAATAGGAGTTGAGAGTTCAATCCTTTAGTGAGCAAGGCTTCATGGATTTGTAGTCTGTTTTGGACTCCCTTTGTTTGATTTTGGCAAACTCCTTCACAATTTTCAGAATAGTGAACTCATTCACTGAATACCATTATTAGATCATTAAAGACTTTACAATCGTTTTGAGATGGATCAAATTAAAGTAGTATACTTTTTAGTGTCTGACGGAGTTGACACAAATTACAGTAGGAAGTAAGTTATGAAGTAAATAAATGTCAATTTTCTGAAAATGCGTTTTTCTGAAAATTTGTTCTCTTATGGTTCGTTAGCTGAGGCCTTTGTCTACAAATATATCCATTTCAAATTAGTGTAGTTTTCAAAAATACTAAGATTTAAAACCTGTTTTGTCCCTTATGTCAAGAATCAGTGAGTACTTTAACTTTGTAACTTATCAGTGAAGCCCTTGCTTGAACCTTGAAAGACTGGGTAACTTCCCAGATAGCAAGGAGACGACAATTCAACATCTATTTTTAGTTGTAAAGGTTTGGATCAGTCGTAGATCAATTTTCAATGTTGAATCAACATTCACTATTTGGTCGTACATCAGAACGTTGTTAGGTTGAAAATATCACATATGTTCAGCGTCGGAATGAGGTTGATTCATCAACATGTAACGCCGACCGATTTGGTCGAAATCATAATGTTTGTTCTATGTTGAAACTTGGTTAGAGTAATCAGAGTTCTGCACATACACATTTTTGAATCTACACCAGGCCAACCATCAGTGGATGCATCACTGGAAAAAGGTAAGCATAAATATAATAATGTTTCATTTCAGTTGTTGTAGATGGTCAACTTCAACATGATCAGTTCCACTCATATTTTCTAAATTTTAACTTTAGTTCATTCATTTATCTGTCTTCTGCTTGCGAATGTCCTGTGACGCATGTCATCCTGAGTCAATAATACACAAGGTGAATAGATGTTAAAACTGTCAATACTTTCTCAAAGACTGTGTTTTAATTTCAGGTACAAACCCTGTGGTATTTTCTGCATTAATGTTCATAGAGGTCCAGATGAGCATGGCAAAGGTAGAAGTCTCAAGTTATCTTTATATTATTACAATTGTATTTCTCACAACAGTATAACATGCATTTAAATACATTGTCATCTGCTGTACCTGTAAATTGTGTTGAGAAACAATGTCTTTTGTGTTTTACATAAAGGATTAAATATGATGTATTTAGGACTGTTAATAATACTGCTTAATAATGTCACTTGTATTTCTCTATTTCAGAGAGACGTCCAGTGCCTTACCCCTGTTTCATTTGCTTCATAGTTCAGAAGGTAAAAGTTTTTATACAATAATATTTTTTGCATTTTTGAAACTTATCAGCTGCATTTTTTTCTTTCTTTTTTTTTTTTTTTTGAGGGATTGTCTTTGCAGTAAATCCACCTCAAAGAGGCTCAAATACAGAAGACAGTGTTATTCGTTTTGAGTATTATATTGTAATGCCAAATATCTCAAGATAATGTTTGATATACTGTAGGATGAAGTTAAAATAGTATAACCTGTTATTTCTTTATAATTCTAGAATTTACATTCATAATACTTGATTTATTAACCCACTGTTGAAATGCAGTTTCACTGAGATTGATGTCTTTTACCTTTAGTGAGGATCTGCTCAACAGAGTCACATCACAGCACATCACTGAATAATAAAGGCTTTCTCATCATTGATTACAATTTTCCACCTTTGCAAGCTTACATGGTGCAGACCAAATAAACAGATGTCAATGGAAATAAATGTTGCCTGTACACTCACTGACGCACATGAATTACTCCAGAAAAAAGTACTTATACAATATTTTATATGCCTGCTGATAATTAACCCTTAAAATGCAAGAACTTAAAAATACCTCATAAATTAATTTATGAAATCAAACTAATATATTGCTATTTTCTAACATATACATATATATATATATATTTTTTTTTTAATTTTTTTTAAAAACATTTAAGTTTGTTTCTTCAACATACTTCTTTTATTGACAATTTTCAGCATGTAGCCTATTTTTCATGAAAACAACACGTAAAATGGGAACATTTGCCATGAGGTCAGTGGATTTCTTACAATGCTGCCATGCTACTTTAAATTAAGATTGTGAATTGATGCCAGAGTTTTAATACAAAGTCACATGACCTCAGTATTTGCAGGAACTCTATTTTCAATCATTTTCACAGAAATTTGGCCAACTTACTCACTGCTCCTCGCTTCAGCCTCTTAAATGCTGTATCGCCCAGGATACAATTTTTTTTCTAGGGTTTTAAAGGTAACATAAGAGTTGTTATAGTATTGAGAATACTTCTGTGACCAGATGAGATTGGATACAGAAGTGGATAATATGGAAATATTTGAACTGCATTGTTTTTTTTATTTTCTGTGAACCCCAGTTCAAGTCCGAGAAATTACAGATGTTGGCCTTAACCTGTGTCGACCTGTGCAGATGTCTATTCCAGTCCTAACTACACCACACAAGACTTTTTCTGCTTTTATGTGAATGGCTGTCTACTTGCAAGTTCTCTTCAAAATTAGATGTATGCAAATATAACTTGAAGAGCTGCAAGAGCAAAGAACTTGATCCAATTGCAGAGAATGGATATTTCAACAATCATATTTTCTCTCATCATTTTCTCCCCGTCATGTCATCCCAGATGTGTTTGAGTTTCTTTCTTCTGTTGAACACAAATTAAGTTTTTCAGAAAAAATATTTCAGCTCTGTAGGTCCATACAAGTGAACGGTGGCCAGCCATTTGAAGCTCTAAAAAACAGAAAAAGGCAGCATAAAAGTAATCCATTTGATTCTAGTAGTTTAATAAATTTCTTCTGAAGTGATCCAGTCAGTTTTGAGTGAGCACAGACCAAGATGTAACTCCTTTTTCTCTATATCTTTCCATTGCAGTCTCTAGACACGATAATGATTTCTAGCTCGATTACACTTCCTAGTGCTTCACGCATGCACAGAGTGCTAGATGTCGCTAGGAAATGTAATTGATCTTGAACTATGATTGCCAAGGATGCTGCTGATGTGATTTATAATGAAAAAGGAGTTATATTTTGGTCTGTTCTCACCCAAAACTGATTGGATTGCTTTTTGGAGCTTCAAAGTTTTGGTCACCAGGGCTGAAATATTCTAAAAATCATCATTTGTGTTCTGCAGAAGAAAGAAAGTCAAACACATCTGGAATGGCATGAGGGTGAGTAAATGATAAGACAATTAATTTTCCCTTCAAGAAAACCTTTAGATATAATTGTAAGCATGTTGTCACTAAGGGTTTTTTAACATCAAGGGAAAGTTCTCCCAAAAAATGAAAATTCTCTCATCATTTACTCACCCTCATGATATCCCAGATGTGTTTGACTTTCATTCTTCAGCACATTTGAAGAAAAATAGAAAAATATCTCAGCTCAGTAGGTCCTTAGAATGCAAGTTGATCACACTTTTGAAGCTCCAAAAATCACAGACAGTCAGCATAAACATCATCCATACTACTTCAGCGGTTAAAATAACATCTTCTAAAGCGATACGATATGACCATTGCTTTCGATCAGCAGCTGTATATGCATTCATAAGAGCGCTGCGTTCACGTATTTTGTGTGACGAATTTGCGTTGGCATGTAACGGACGTAATCGCACATTCTCCTCTTGGTTGAGACATCCAGGATAAGCACACAAATGCACCATTGTGAGTAAACAAACAGATAAATACAGATCTAAACCAAAACCAACGAAGCTTCTGTACAGGGTTCCTCCTTCTCACTTGTAAACAGCGCTGCTCTTCCAGCTGTGACTCATGTGCCTCAGTTCTATTGACCTTTTTTTCATGCCAAAAGTGATAGTGCCACTTTATAAGACATTCATTTAACATCTGGGGTTGTATGGATGACGTTTATGCTGACTGTCTGTGATTTTGTGGAGCTTCAAAGTCAAATCACCATCCAATTGCATTATAAGGACCTACTGAGCTGAGATATTTTACTATTTTTCTTCAAATGTGTTCTGCTGAAGTCATACACAGCTGGGATATCATGAGAGTGAGTAAATGATGAGTGAATTTTTGGGTGAACTAACCCTTAATTTTACTTTAGTAAAACTGTAGCAAACATGACATTAGTAACCATAGTAAATCTTGTAGTAATGGTTTTTAAATACCATGGTTAAACAATGGTTTCTGTAGTAAAACAAGGTTTAATTTTCATAATGTTTTTTTTTTTTGTTTTTTTTTTCAGCAGTAATAATAGTTCAATTATGGTGGTAAAACCATGGGAACCACAAAATTCTAATTTTATTACCATATTGTTATTTTATTTTTTTCCTGAGGAAATGCTCTGTCCTTTTAAGGGGCTCCGTATGTTCCAAACCTGTATGTTATTCTTTTGTGAAGCACAAAATAAGATATTGCAATATTGAATTTCAGTCAACCACTCACTCAAATTGAGAAGAAAGATGTAATGAAAGAAAATGGTGACTGAGAATGTCAGTCAAGTCACAAGCTCCGAGCCCTCCAGTATATGGACAGCAAGCCAAATAAGCTTAGCTCTTCTATACAAGATTACATTAACATACAAACTACTGATTTGCTATCTGTGTTAATATTTCACAGAAATATAGATAATAGACATTAATAGAAATATCTCTATACTGCATACATTTTTGTATATATTTGTTGTTGAAAGTCAGTTTTCTTCATTGTTGTGTCATGTTGTTTTTTACCCACACCTGCCTGACCAGAGACAAAAGTCAGCAAAACCTGTGTAACCTGACTGACTCCACGCCTACAGAGACTTCTTCCTGCTCTCATAGAGAGAATAAGAAACTTAAAAGCTCGATGAAACCTCCACACACAGGTAACACATTTCTTCTTTATATTTGCTGTATGACATGGAAATATGACATACGACACTAAAAGATGAGTTTAGTTTAATAATTATGTGATTAATGACTTTGAGTTGCAGTAATATCAGTGTGTTTCACTTTCATCTTCTGTCACAGAACCGTCTCAAACAGAAATCTCTGTGTAAAATATTGTGTTCAGTGTTGGATGAATGCATAAATAATTGATGACATGAAGTCTTCTGCTTATGTTCAGTTTATTAATGTAACAAGTGCAGTTGTAAATAAATACATGAATTCTGTGTAGAGATGAAAGTTCTACATCATCCTGAATCTATGGTCAGCTAAATACAGAAATAATCCATTATGGAAATTCTTTATGTAAAAGACGTGTAAATCTGTCCTGAAGTCTGTTGAAATAATGTACAAACAAGCTCTTGAGGCACTAGACAAAATGTCAAACATGTTTTATCATTGTTGTGTTTTACTTAATGATTACTTGAGTGGGTGATTTTGATGTGTTCAGTAGTTTCATTGTCATTTTCATCCTTTGACATCAACCTGCCCAGACAACAGATGAAAATGAGTCATTATGGCTAAATCTAGAACATTTGCATTAGTGTGATGTTTGATTAATGTTTAACGTCCCTGACAAATAAATACATAAATGAAATTTAAGTCATTTATTGTATCAAGGAGCAGGACAAATACACAGCAACACTTGAGTACAATCATTCATTTTTCAGCAGTTCAGGAGAGTTTGTTTATATGCGGTATGAATGTGTGTAAGAGACAGATAACCATGCTAACCCCCAAGAGATTAATCCAAAATGTTTTTATAATAATAGAACTGCAATAAAATTGTGTGACCGTAATCTCTTACAGGATGGAGAAATGAATAGAGAGCTGTAAGGAGTTAGAGAAGACAACCAACTGAAGACTAAAGAAAGAGACAATCAACATGTCTGACACTGTTAGTGGAGGTGAGATACATGGACTAATTTGAGCTCTTAATAAATGTTTGGGAGGAACATTGTCATTTCATTCAATAGATTTTAAATTAGTAAAAGAAAGACTAAAAAAGTTTATTGAAGTACTAAACAGCAAATGATTTTGACCAAATGAGAGCAGGTAGAATACAAGGTTATGATATCAAACACAACGTCTGAAGAAATGTAAAACCAGTTTCTTTACTACCTGTTTAATAAAAGTTACATTTTACTTTGACTAATATCGCTGTTTGGAAGAATTTTTCTCAACATTTATATTGATTTCTGTTTCTGCTGGTATTGGTTACTGTATTGTGTGCCAGATTCAAGAATAAATGTTTTTTGTTTTTTTGTTTTTTTGCAAGGACTCTTGAATTTAAGCCTACTCGTAGGAGAAGGCAGAGCAGTGAGACACCCCCTTTAAGTAAGTCTTTGGATAGATGAACATGAAGTGATGAACAGTATATGGAAATTATGATCCGTTTATCACTTTCATAAGAGATGTGCCAAATTCAACCTCAAAGGCACTGGTGGATTGTTAATTTCTGTTGGTGATAATGGGATCCATTGAAATTTGAAAGATCTTGGTGTCAGAATGTTATATATCACATGTGCTCTATGTTCCAGTGAGTGATTTGAGGATTGTTGTGCTGGGGCCCAATGCTTCAGAAAACAGTCGAGTGGGAAACTTCCTGTTAGGAAGAGCAGCGTTTGAGACTGAAGAACCTCCAGATGTTGTAGAGAGAGTTGGAGGAAAACACATGACTGTCATCAACACTCCAAACATCTCACTCCATCAGATGACACAGAGAGTGAGAGAGTGTGTGTATCTGTCTGCTCCAGGACCTCATGTGATCCTTCTGGTACTGAAACATGATCAGTGTTCAAGAGAAGAGAAAGAGTGTGTGGAGATGCTGCTCAACTCTTTCTCTCACAGTGTTTTTCAACACACCATGATGATCACCACACAAGAGTCACACACTCAAGTCAATGACATTATACAGGAAATCATTGATAAATGCAACAACAGACACTTCAGACTGGAGAGAAACAGCACTCCTGCTCAACTGATAGAGAAATGTGAAGAGATTGTACACAGTAATGGAGGACAACATCTGATCTGTGATGAAAGAGGTGAGCGTGAATAAACAAGATATTGTATCTCATCAGCAGGCTCGGGCATAATCGGCAGACTTTTTTCAAAATGTTAGCACTTATTGTGAGGCAGAACATGCAAAATGGATTTAATTGTAGTAAAATGTGTTAAATGAAGCTGAGAATACTACACTCTGGTTGGTAGTTGAAATCATAATCAGATTATATATTTCAAAATATTTAATAAACAAGCATGCAAGGTGCAGAGGATGTGAATAGAACTTTGTGAATGATGATATTCCAGCTCTGTGGAAATCTGCAGAGCTTTCTGCAGACACAGTCCACATTGGCTTGATAGATGAACAATAAAAAGTTAAAAGATTAATCTTAATCTTCCTCTATTGACAATTTAAGAGGGTGTGGAGCTAAATATGATACTGTGTGGCAGTAACAAAACATTAAAATGCTCCATATCAAACTATTTGTAATATTCTTTTTTTTATGATTATAAACTATTAATATTTATATATATTATTTATTATATTTTTATAATATAACTGTCCCCACCATCAGAGTATCACTGATAGATACCCTCCTCTTTAATTTGTCACGATTCAGGAGTGAGGACCCAAATGCAGGAATGCAAAAATAAGGAATTTATTAACAAAGATCAAAACCAAGAACATAAAACTCTCACAGGGGAGAAAAACAACAAAACCAATAAGGCAGCAAAAGTTGAAGACCAACATGAAAAAACATGAACAGACTAGATGCACTGACATACAAAATGATCTGACAAAGACAAGAGGGAAGAGGGCTCAATATAAAGAGGGAAATCACATGAGGAACAGGTGATGACAGTTAACACAACTAGGGGTGTTTCTCAGAGGCTGAAGTTATAAACCACTTATTTGTCTTGTTAGTGCTTGTGCATACAGCACAAAATTTATTGGGGCTTCTGTTAACTGTCGACATGATGCATGCAAAGTAGACAGCTTCACTGATTATAATGTGTTCTATTTGCTTTTGACGGCGTAGACAGGGTGTCAGTGTCCGTTCTTATGTGTTCTTTTGTTCTCGTGATCTCATGGACACGTCCGAAGTCATCATCCACTGCTGAAGTTCGATTCCAATCCACAAGAACGCAAGCACAGAGACCACATAAAATAACCCAGGAGTGTTATTGATCAGGCCGAATATCGGCCGGATGCATTGGATGGTGAATTGTGGGCAAGAACCTGAAGCCATAGCAGCACTACGGTGGCAGACAAAGGACATTTATCGATGTGTTTTCCCTCAAGAGTTTCCCACTGTAAGCTCGCGGCAGTCTGACGGCTTGTTAGAGTACTTATACTCTGTTGTTTTGTTGGGCATCATTTTCTGTTAATGAGTGTTAACAGATTTTATTCTTTTAACGTGTTACTAGTCCTGCAAAACCTCACTAGTGTGATAATGCCAGTAGTTCTCTCATGTGCTGCGATGATTAATTGCACAACAGGAAGATCGCAGCACATCTCAAAGCTTGCAATTAAGGCATGCTACATCCTTCTGAAATCATTCTTCCAAGGTAGCTTGGCAAGGTCTTCATTAGACTGCAAGTCCATTCTCTGCATTCCTGGCTTTGGGAAAAATTCCAAGGACTAGACAAGGAGGTGTGACAAGGGGAAACGAGGAGGGGGAGTAAGGAGAGCACATGGCTGACACAAACATGCACTAACACACAAAACCACACACACAAACACACACAACCATAACAGACCAACAGAGAACAGTCCAGGTGGGATCATGACAATAATGACCAGATTTAGAACTATTTTGTAGTGATAAACAACCAGATGTCAGGAGTGGATTGTGATAAAGATTGATTAAAATGTACACTGGAATTTGTAGATAAACTTGGTGAAAAATTCTTAGCATCACACTTTGTGTAAATACGCTGCAACACTAAAACATTTCCTCTTTTCCACATTCAACAGAGAGCACAGATGATGTGAGGATTGTGCTGCTGGGAAAAACTGGAGTTGGGAAGAGTGCAACAGGAAACACCATCTTAGGAAGAGACGCATTTGTAGCTGACGCATCTCAACAGTCAATTACCAAAGAGTGTCAGAGAGAAACAGAAGAAATCAACGACAGACACATCACTGTGATTGACACTCCAGGACTGTTTGATACTGAACTCAGTCATGAAGAGGTCCAGAGAGAAATCACTAACTGCATCTCAATGTCACTGCCTGGACCTCATGTGTTCATTATTGTGTTGAATTTAGGACAACGTTTTACTCATGAGGAAGCAAAATCAGTAGAGATCATTCAGGAGATGTTTGGTGAAAACTCTTTAATGTACACCATGGTGCTCTTCACCAGAGGAGACTATCTGAAGAATAAAACCATTGAGCAGTGGCTGGGAAAACCAGGATCTATCATTAGAAACCTGATTGAAGAGTGTGGAAACAGATTCCATGTGTTTAATAATAATGAGACTAGAGATCGCACGCAGGTTTCTGATCTACTGGAGAAAATAGACGCCATGGTGACAGCAAACGGAGGCAGTTACTACTCATGTAAGATGTTCAGACAGATGGAGAAAGATCTACAAGAAAAACAAATGAACATACTGAAGGAGAGAGTCGAGACACTAAAGAGCGAGAAGGAAGAACTCTTGACCAAATATGAAGCAGAGAAAGAGAGAATGAAGAAGATGATGGAGGAAGAGAGACAGAATCAAGACAAAGAGAAGAAGAGAAATGATAAATTCAAAGAGAAAGATAGAGAAATGAGAGACGAGATGGAAAGAGAACGAAATACACTTAAAAACCCAATTAAGGAAATGAGGAGAGAAATGGAGGAAAGAAAAAAAGAAAAAGAAAAACCTCATTCCAGATATGACACAGAAACAGACAAACTGATGAACAGAATAGAAAATGAAAGACAGAACAATGAGAAAGAGATGAAAAGAAGAAAAGAGGAATTTAGAGAGAGAGGACAATATAAAACTGAAATGAAAACTGGAGAGAAAAGACAACTATTCAGGAGTGAAGGAATGGAGGGAATAAAAAGTGAGAAAGATGAAGATGAACCTAAGAGAAAACAAGCAAAGTGGAGAGAGGACTATGAAGAGAAACACAGCTGCACTGAAACAGACGCTTCAGTAAAAGTAAGTATTTAGAGGAAACTATACAGAACTGGAGTCGTAAGGTGTTTTTGACTGCAAATTTCTCAAAATAAAACTTCATTAGCCAAATGTTCACTTGTTGCTTGCAATATGTTTGCATAGTAAGCTGACATTTAACATACTTTAGACCTTTTAAATCTGGTAAACAGTACACCATGTCGTCCAAATTTCTCCAACATTTATAGCTATATCACACATTCAGAAAGTCTAATGACATTGCATGTGAAGA
Source organism: Myxocyprinus asiaticus (assembly GCF_019703515.2). NCBI lineage: Eukaryota > Metazoa > Chordata > Actinopteri > Cypriniformes > Catostomidae > Myxocyprinus > Myxocyprinus asiaticus. Next base: position 49,473,051 of record NC_059356.1, on the reverse strand, counting down.
GATTTCAGTGCTGGCAATCTCCACCATGAGAAAACTGATAAAACAGCGTACAGATGTGCAAAACACCTTTAATAAATACATAACCAACTCCACCAGGGTTTCCGTAAGCAGACTGATCTCACAGTGAAGTCGGAAAGAGTAGGATGACTTTTCTGCCACCAAAAACAGTATACAGTGACCGATATTCCAAAACACTGCCCCCAGTGGCCAAAGCAGTTAGTGTTGTAGGATGTATGCACCTGTGAGTTCCATTTATGTCAAGGAGAGGGCGCCAAGCTTGTTGTGATACGAGTGTTGTTGAGATGTACAGGATGCTCTACAGGAGTGAAGAGGAATGCATATTTTATGGATTCTATCCTCTGACCCCAACCCAATCCTTAACCAAACCATTAGGGGAGTAAAAATGTAATGTTAGAGGGAAAAGTGAAATCTCCAAATCACGTTTATGCAAACGTGTTTACCACCTGGTTCCAATGGTGATACAAATCATGGTCTCTCACGCTGCTGATGCGACGCGCTGCCAGTCTCGCCGCGTGGCAAGGTAAACACTCTGAAACGGATGCAAACATGTCTAATCAGAAATGCTGCATGTCTGCGCGTCGGCATACAGACGGTGATCCTAGGGTACCCAAACTTACGGAAACAACATGCTGACTTCACCTGTGATCATGTTGCCGTAAGCCAATAATTAACAGGTTTTAACTGTTAAAAGGTCTCAATGTTCGACAAATTAAAAAATTGTGTTACACAATGTCCATTAAAAATATTAACACAAAGCATCAGCACCTTTCGTTGATGCCACAAGTGTACAGCATGATGCCATCCCAATGATTATAGAGCTTCACTACCATGGAGGTTTAACTTTCCAGTTTGCGAAATCTTAATCCGTAACTACAGCGTGTTGTATCCCGCACACTGGCAAAAGCAGCCTGTGTTATTCCCATCTTGTGTGCCTGCATTGAGAAGCTTCTCACTTCAGAATTGCATTAAAACAGTCTTGCGTTGCTGCCTTCTGGAGGAAAGGGATTATGTGCATCTCAAGTTGTAGAGAAACGCTGAGCATATTTTACTTCACTTTGGCAGCAAAACAATTCTGTGCTATGAAAAACAGTTATAAAAATAAAAGAAATGAGAAATTAAATAACCTAACTATTTTTGCTATTTAAATGTTTCTTTGTAAACTAAAAGATATGTGGCAAATTGCAGCTTAGCTTTTTGCTTTACCCTCAATGTTCCCCTTCTGTCACTCACTCGACGTTGGTGTCGATGTAGTGACACTAGGGGTCACTCTTGGGAGACCGAGACACCTCTGGTCTTTGATAAAAGGCCAATGAAAATTGGCGAGTGGTATTTGCATGCCACTCCCCCGAACATACGGGTATAAAAGGAGCTGGTATGCAACCACTCATTCAGATTTTCTCTTTGGAGCAGAACGGTCATGCTCGCTGAGCTGAATACTACTGTTCATTCACCTGCTGGATCTGACTGCGCATTTCAGTGGCTTGTCCCTCTTCTGCACTGGTGCACTGCAGAGAACGCCCCTGGGCACTTCGGCAGAAAAACTAGAGAGTATATTTTCTGAAAGAGCATTTTTCCCCTCTAAAAGAGTATATATTTCTCTAAAAGAGCGCACACACGGAACGTCTTTTTAAAGACGCGTCTTTTTAAAGATGCTTTTCTGATTGTGTGTTATTCCTGGTTGTGCTCGTTATCTCTCGCCTTCTAACGGTCACGATCACTGTCTTTCGTGTCTGGGCACTGCTCACGCGGAGACAGCGTTCGTGGATGGTCATGTTCTCATTGCGAGAACATGTCCATGGCAACGTTGCGGTCGCGGCTCGCCTTCGTAAGAAAGCGAGCCACCCCAGAGGCTCCCTCCTCGGTCCTTTTACCCACGGGTTTGAGGCCAGCACTGGGGGCGATTTGGGGACCCCAATGGGACCGCCTCCGCCGGGTATCCCCCCGCGGACCTCCCATTCCCCAGCACGCTCGTCTGCCCCGAGCGGGCTTCTGGGTGAGTCCGCCGGCTCGTCTCATGGCGAGTTCGACCTCTTATTCGGAGCCCGCGAAAGTGATGAGCTCTCGAGAGCAGCATCGGAGAGTGGGCTCATCCAGTCGGAAGCCTCAGCTGGGCTCCTCCCTTCGGGGTCGATCGCCCAGTCACAGGCTGACGCGGAGATGACGACATGCTTTCCCGGACAGCCGCGAGCGTCGGTTAGAGTGGATTTCACCGCTCTTCCCTGAACCCTCGCGGCTCGGTGATTGGTTCCTGGGCTCGCGGCGCCGCTCAAAGCCACGCCCCGCCCCGTTCCTTTCTTCCCGGAAGTGCATGAAGGGCTGACAAGGTCGCGGAAGGCACTTTTTACTGCCCGGTCCCGATCTTTTCAGCTTCCCCGCTCTCACTACCCTCGATGGTGGGGCGGCCAAGGGTTATTCGGCAATCCCCCGGTGGATAAAGGCGCTTGCGGTGCACCTATGCCTGCAGAGCGCCGCCACCTGGCGCGGGTGCCCAAAGCCCCCGTCCAAGGCCTGTAGGTTTACGTCATCTCTGACGGTCGAAGCCTACGGTGCCGCTGGACAAGCCGTCTCCGCCCTGCATGCCATAGCTCCCTGCAAGTCCGCCAAGGTGCTAAAGGAACTGCACGAGGCTAGTTCCGCCCCGGGATTGATGGTTGGAAAGACCATGTGATGTATTCTTCCACTTAAATATCCCCCCCTCTCTTGGGGCGAGGTGTGGTCTCTGCGGTGTCCTCCCCTTGTGAGGGACACCCCCCGACTAGACCTGGCGGCCCAGTCGGATAATCCCCCTTCTTTTTTAGGGAGTGGAAAAAGAGAAGGGGAAAGAGGCCACGACTGGGTTAAGCCTGTCTCTATCTCTGGGTAGTCGACTTGTCCCCAAAAAGGGCCATTCGACACTCATAACTATGTTGGGGGAGGTTACGTGTCGACCTGGTGCGCTGGCTATGAGGCACACAGCAAGTCTGCCCACCACACACCGCCAGTTCACATAACACAGTTCAGCCTTGTGGCGTTTTGTATAGGGACCCCTAGTGTCACTACATCGACACCAACGTCGAGTGAGTGACAGATAGGGAACGTCATGGTTACTGGTGTAACCTCCGTTCCCTGATGGAGGGAACGAGACGTTGGTCCCTCCTGCCACAATGCTGAACTACCCGCTGAAATGGCCGGACTTTATATCGGCTCCTCAGCGTAAAACCTGAATGAGTGGTTGCATACCAGCTCCTTTTATACCCGTATGTTCGGGGGAGTGGCATGCAAATACCACTTGCCAATTTTCGACACCAACGTCTCGTTCCCTCCATCAGGGAACGGAGGTTACACCAGTAACCATGACGTTTTTGTTTTGAATGTTTTTTTGTTTTTTTTAACTAGTTAACATTGTAGGTTTTAAACCTTATAAGGCTCAAAATGCTTAATAATCTTTTACTTAAAGGTGCTATATGTAACTGCCCACTCACCAACAGTATTTCGACACACAGGTTGCCAGATTTGAACAAGTTTGCAGGCAAACAACACTGTGTGCTGCAGCCATGGAAGCCAGCAAACGAACTGGATCAGAGAAAACAGATTCCACCCAACATAAAAAGCCTCACCATCCGTCTAAAAACCACCATGACCAGAGGCATAGTAAAACAAGAATAAATATTGGAGATGCCTTTGAAAGATGGAGATAGCTTAAAGCACAGAAATCCTTTAAAATGGATGCTGAGTTGGCTAATTCTGGCAACCCGCATGAGCTTCGAGTCTCCAAATCCACTATTTACACTGCAGTGCCCATTTCAAATGCTTGTTGTCAATCTTACATATAGCACCTTTAAGGACAGTTTGTTACTTGTTTGTAATAATTCACAGAACAATAATTCTGTTTCAAACAGTATTTGAAGTGTAGGATCAAAGACAACATACTTATTACTAACTAAAATTACTAATTATTTTGTCTGTTAAACAGGGAGAAAACAAGGAATTTGGAACAGCAACAGTCACACCAGATCAATGCCTAAAAACTGAACGAAAACAAATAAAGCATCTATTTTACAGACTTCATCTTAAATGCAGACAACACTATAAACTGAGAGCTGCAGATGTTCTTCAGTTAATGGCAGCTTCATTACAGTCTCATGAGTCTTGTACTGAGAAAGAGCTGGTTCAGACTTTCTTACAAAAACTACTGATGATGAACTACAGAGCAAGATACATTAAAACTGAACAAACACAACAAAAAGACAAAAACTCATCTGAAGATGAGGGAGATATTTTTGATGACATTTTTAAAGAAACATCTTTGTCTAATAAAGGAACAAGCAAATCTGACCCCATTCACCCAATGGATGTTCAGATGGCCGTGTTTCGTTGTGCTGATAGTTTCCTGAAGCAGCTGATGGTGACTAAACTGTCACAGTGTCAATATGCTCTGCCTCTGCTTGTACCGGATCCATTCACACAACACATTGAGTTTCCTCTCTGGACATTTAGACAAATCAACAAGAGCTGGAAGACATTTGATGATGCAGGTAAAATCATCAGTAAAGTCCAGTCAGTCTGTAAGGCAGAAACTCCAATGGTGTGTTTCTTCAGGTTTGGATCAGTGTCCTCATCCAAGTCTCAGCTGATGAACAGTCTGATCAATGAGAAACACAACACGTTCTTCCACAGGAACTGCCCAGGCAGCAGCAAAACCAGAGTACTGATGGATGGAGTGGTGGAGATCGCCTGGTACTGCCCGTCTGGGAAAGACATGGATACATTTAATGACTGTGTGGCGTTCTGTAATCTACATGGTGATGCAGGAGACCATGAGAAACAGCTGCAGATCATGACGGAAATGTCATCAGTCAATGTTGTTATTCTACCACAGATTGACAGAAACTACAAAAGTGCAACACGGATCCAAAACCTTTACAAGACAAGAAAGCCACTCATTTGTCTTCTTACTGAGGATGAATGTACTGTAACTGAGATAACGATGAGGAAAGGGAAATACAAAATAGGTCTGAAAGACAGAAATCCATCAGATGTTTCTGATGAACTCAGAAGAGCTATAAATGATTGTCTCTCATCTTCAGAATCAGCTTCCATTTTCAGACTTGAAGATGTGTCCAAACACTCAGATATCAGAGTAGATGAAGATGATGATGAAGACTGCAGGATGGCAAAAGAAGCAGCACAGCAGATGATGAGATTACTGGAGAATAAAGATCTGACAAAAATCAAAGAATTATTTCTGCCCTGTCAGGGAAAACTGTGGCATCAGTGGTGTCAGAAGAACAAAGAACTACATCGACCTCGAGGGGATGAACCAGAAATTGAAATAAGTATAAAACAAACAGAAATGAAGAAAATCCGTGAGCTGCAACATGAATCTGACATCAGTGAGTTTATGAGGTTCTTCATTAAGCAAATGAACTCAGAGCCTGCAAATCAGATGTTTTTTCTTAAATGGCTTCAAATCCTCCTGGATGAATATACCTCAACTTACCTATCTGCTCACAAGTATGATGAGAAGAGGTCAACAGTCTTAAAATTGAAAGAGATTAGTGACAAAACTGAGAAAGTGATTGCAACAAATTTGACTGATGAAAAATTAGAACTTGATAGGATATCAAAAGAGCCTCAAGCTGCAACCTTTGGTGTGGAGCACATCCTGAGAGAGATAGCTCAGATCTATGAATCTTGTTCATCTGTGGAGAAGAACAAGAAAGTTCTGCAGTTTGACTTCTCTTCTCTCCCGAGTCTTGCAGCAGAGATGATGATCTCTGGATTTCCTCTGGAGCTGATGGATGGAGATGCTGCTCATGTTCCTCTGATCTGGATCTCTGCTGTTCTAGATGAACTCATCAGGAAACTGGGAGACCAGAGAGTGTTTGTGCTGTCAGTTTTAGGGATTCAGAGCTCTGGGAAATCCACCATGCTGAATGCCATGTTTGGACTGCAGTTTGCCGTCAGTGCTGGCAGGTGCACCAGAGGAGCTTTCATGCAGCTGGTCAGAGTGTCAGAGGAGATAAAAGCACAACTAAAGTTTGACTATATTCTGGTGGTTGATACTGAGGGACTTCGTGCTCTAGAACTGGCTGGAAGGTCAACAAGACATCATGGCAATGAATTGGCCACATTTGTTGTTGGTCTTGGAAATCTGACATTGATCAACATCTTTGGAGAAAACTTGTCTGAGATGCAGGACACACTTCAGATTGTTGTTCAGGCCTTCCTGAGGATGAAGAAGGTCAAACTGAATCCCAGCTGCATGTTTGTTCATCAGAATATTTCAGACGTCACAGCTGAAGAGACAAACATAGAAGAAAGGAGACGAATGAAGGAGACATTGGATGAAATTACAAAAAATGCTGCTAAAGAAGAAGATTGTAACATCAAATGTTTCAGTGATGTCATTGCATTTGATGTCCAGAATGATGTGAAATATTTTGCACACCTGTGGGAGGGCAGCCCACCCATGGCACCACCAAACCCAAACTATAGTGACAATGTGCTGGATCTTAAGAAATCAATTATTTCTCATGCTTCAACATCTGATGCAATGCTGCTGACACACCTGAAAGATCGTATTCAAGATCTCTGGAAGGCTTTGCTGAATGAATGATTTGAAATTCACCTTCAGAAATTCTCTGAAGATTACAGACTACAGGAAACTAGAGACAAAATACAGCAAGGGAACCTGGACCCTTCAGAGTGCCAAGCTGTATACTTCATTTAAAATTAAAATCAAAGAGCTTCAGAAAAACATTGTGAGAGAAACGGAAAATTAAATGATATTCTTCAGCAGAGTGGTTTCAAGAAAGACTGATTCTCAGACGACACAACACTCAACACTGTAAACACTCCCTTTGAAAAAAGCAAAACCCTCACCTTAAAACTCAAAGATAAAGAAACCCTGAAAAAAGAGTTTGATTCCTTTTGGGAACCATGCTTGAAGAAGATCATTTGAGACACTCCTCTGATAAAAGAAATTGAAATCTGAAACTACTCCACAGTGATGTGCATTATCCTCTTTCACTTTCAGATAACTCAAAGGTCTATCAAGACAAGAGTAATAAAACACCTGAAAGGATCGGTGAAATATGCGTTCAAGAATGAATTGTTAATCAATTTGGTATATTCCATCTGTAGAAGAGTAAACAAGAAACTGAATCTGATCAACACAGACTGTTCAGAGAAGCCAATAATCATTTTCTCTATTTCGAAAAGAAGAAAAAAGATCACTTCATTATTTTCCAGAAATTCAGCTAACACCCTGTCTACAACCGGGTGTGAGCCATATAAGCATCCAGTGTAGACAGCATTATTGATTATAATATGCGCAAATTGCTTTTGTCGTGTTGCACAGTTTGCGTCTGGTGCAGACAGGATGTTATTTTGAATAGTTTGTCTGCAGATTCCTAAATGATTTGGAATACTACTTAAACCATTTAAAGCGTCTGAGCCGTAGCATAGTGGGCAGTGCTCCTACATATGGTGCTGATGCATGATTGGTGACCTGAGTTTGATTCCTGGCTGGTGAGGTCCTTTCCAAATCCCATTCCCATTCCCACTCTTCTCCCCTGTCATGTCCTGTCTCATCTCAATACCAACCTGTCAGATAAAACTGAAAAAGCCATAATAAATAAATAAATAAATAAACATTTAAAGCAAGAGGTGAGATCCCAGATGAATGGAGGACAATAATTTATCGGCGTAAGGTCATAAATGGCTTTAGAATAAACTAGGGCTGGGAAAAAGAACGCATTTATTTCTACGATTAATGTGAGCTGTTTAACGCTTTAAAATAAATTAACGCAAATAGTGCAACATCCATTTTCCCCCTACTTGTGCACGCAACTTTTGCCAGTCTGAAGTACTTGACGTGCATCGCTGTTGAACTCTTCTCCAAATAAAGACAGTGCAGAGAACATATCAGCTAACCATGCAAGAAACAGCTGTGAAGAAGCGCTTTGCTCAACTTTACATTTCCTAGCTAGCTATGATATGAACAGTTCATGTTGAACAATCTTCTTTATTTAGTAACATCAGTACAACATCCTTCACATAGTTGTGATACTGTTTCCACACTGTTCTTTAGCTGTGCAGCTCCCTTTACTATGTAGTTCAAGGATGCCATCTATTGCCTTAGCTATATCGTAACAGCATCAAACTCACGCGAAAGTAAACACAGATTAACGAGCATGAATGCAAAACGCTACAAGACGCTAAAGTTGGCCAAAAAGAAAGAAAAAATATTTTAAAATATTTGTAGCCTAAAAATTTTAATGTTTACATTATAATTAATGTTACCGCTGTGCAATATTTTCAACGTTTTCAAAGCCTTAAAAGAAATCATAGGCCCGTCATTATGTTATTATGAAGTTAAAGTGATATGATAGATAGAGCCTATCAATCTACTCATGAATAAATGGCCTCATCTTAAGGTTTATGTGTATTAGGCTTACAGTGTAAGTGACAATTATACTGTTAATAAAAATTATTTGTATGGCAATTAATCATCAGTCAAAATGTTGTAAATGTTACAGCTGTAATCACAACTAATATAATTAATTGCGATTAATCACAGACAACTGTGTGATTATTTAGTTCAATATTTTAATTGATTCCCAGCCCTAGAATAAACCAATTGACTTTGCATTGAATGTAAACACCTTAATCAGCATTCTTAGCAGCCAATCCAATGGCTTACCTTGTTGAACCTGCTTCTATGTGTCATGGCTTACACCATGAGTTTCATGACTGAACTTCAAATCATTTACAAAGTCATGGATATTTCTACAGTGAATGTACATTTTTCTAATTATGCTTAGCTCTACTAGTTTATGTATATATATATATATATATATATAATTTTTTTTTTTTTGTGAGTACAAATATTTTTATTCTAAATCTTTATCCAGTCGTCATCAATTGGTGAAAAAATAATGGAAATGTTTTGGTCAACAGATGTGGGAACCCTGCTTTAATGTCCCTGATTCACAGATATTTTAAATTAGTTTTTATTTCTGTTTATATTAACTTACCGTATATTCAGTATATATAGTTTAATAGTTGCTGATTCTGAGAAAAGTATGAATGTTACATTTATATAGCACTTTTTCTGACACCACACTCAAAGCGCTTTACACAGTGAACAGGGGACTCTACTCAACCACCACCAGTGTGCAGCATCCACCTGGATGATGTGACAGCAGCCACAGTGCACCAGTACACTCATCAGCTATTGGTGGAGAGGAGAGAGTAGAGTTATAGAGCCAATGGGGGGAATTTGGCCAGGACACAAGGGTTACACCCCTCCTCTTTCCCGTGCCCAGGGAGTTTTAATCACCACAGAGAGTCAAGACCTCAGTTTAACATCTCATACAAATGACAGTGCCTTTTTACAGTATAGTGTCCCTGTCACTATACTGGGGCGTTAGGACCCACACATAGCACAGGGTGAGCACCCCCTGCTGGCCTCCCTAATACCTCTTCCAGCAGGAAATTTTGCTTTTCCCAGGAAGTCTCCCATCCATGTACTGGCCAGGCTCAACCCTGCTTAGCTTCAGTGGGCAACCGGTCTTGAGCTACAGGGTGTTATGACTGTTGGCAAATAATGAGTTTTTACTAACATTGCTGCAATTGCAATTTCAGGTTCCATAAGTGTGTGTGTGCCGCTGTTTTCTCATATATTTTACCCCAGCTGCAAGAAAGTTCTTGTATCAGTTTCCATAGTGTTTAAACAGAGTTAACAATACGACAAGTTACAGTAGTTTCCTATGAATGTATACACATCCCAAGTTGTTTATAAGTACTGATGTAATAGCACTGTAATGTACATTTTAATTTGTTTAGTGTAATTATCTTTCTATTATAACTTTAATGCCAAAGTAATTATTAAAGAAACTGTTCATTATTGTAGTTGTTATATTGCAAATTTCTGCATATTATTATAATGCTTTATAAAGTACTCTATATTTCATCATCAATATTAAATTCTCTTTTTGTGTTTTTTAGTTTTATTGTGTGCAGTGTAAAGGCCTACTATTGTTGTATTACAGTTTGCATTGCCACTGAGGAATTCAATAAGTCTTTTAATAATCGTAATGGTGCCCTTTTCCACTGTGAAATAGATTTGTCTGAGAAATCTATACTTAAATAGATGTGTTTCAAATGATGTACACTCACATGAGATGTAGACTCAGTCATATCAATGTTCTGGAAAAGGCTGATTATTGTGCATTGGACAGATAACCCCCTCATGGTGGCCGCTAATGAACACAAGCTTAAGGCAAACTTAAAAACTGGAGGCGATTACCAGGGCCAGAGTTGGATTCATATTCAGCCCGGGATGTCATGTCCAAGTCAGCCCACACCCAAAAGGGGGGGTTGGAGGTGAAGATGATAACAATAAAACAAGATCACAGCAAAAATATGCAATATATGTAATTACTTGAAAATGATTTAAGCGCTCCATGTCATTATACCACATACGGCATTCACTAAGATTTTCACTATGTCAGAAGACATCATTGTATGTGTTGTAAAAATAAGTGAATGTTAAAGGGATATTTGATCATTTCCTCACCCTCATGCCATCCCAGTTGTGTATGACTTTCTTCTGCAGAACATGAATGAGGATGTTTAGAAGAACTGTTGGTCCATTCAGTGCAAGTAAATGAGAAGCAGTGAGAAACAGATCAATAATTAAGTCATTTTTTACTATAAATCTCCACTTTCACTTTCATAAGCACTCTTCGCTCTTAAGAGTTCTTCTTCTGTTTTTGGTGATTTACATAAGCATATCGCCCCCTACTGGGCAGGGAGGAGAATTTATAGTAAAAAAAAAAAAAAACTTAAATATTGATCTGTTTCTCACCCACACCTATCATATCGCTTCTGAAGACATAGATTAAACCACTGGAGTTGTATAGATTACTTTTATGCTGCATTTATGTGATTTTTTTACCTTCTGAGTTCTGATCACCATTCACTTGCATTGAAAGGACCAACAGAACTTCTGAAAGAAGAAAAATTCTTCTAAAAAGCTTCATTTGTGTTCAGCAGAAGACAGAAAGTCATACACATCTGGGATGGCATGAGGGTGAGTAAATGATGAGAGAAATTTCATTTTTGGGTAAACTAAGTTTATTTTAAAGACTATCTAGGCACATAATAACACTTTAGAACTGTAAGTGTTTATAACTCTTTCAGGCTCACACTTTAAATGGTCAGTGCTTTGTATTTTAGATCATTAAAATAGCAACAGATCCAGTGAAATGATTAAGTTTGAGTGATTGTTTTTACATTTTTACGTGCCATTCAAAAACGTGCCATTTTACATCGATAAGAGTGAAATAAATGACTAAAAATAACACATTTGTACTTTTCTTTTACTTGGAATGTAAATGTTCAGGACAAAGGCAAAATGGTTACTGTCTCTTTAAGAGGGCTTTATTGTATGATACAACGTTGAAGGCACTCTGTGCAGTTTGTTTCATTGAGTTTACTCTTTTGAGAGCTGTAAAGTCCCATTATTTTCATACCTTATCATGCTGTTGCATCTGTATTCATTTACTTGAAGTATTCTGTTATTTTGTGACAAAAAATAATTTTGCTATTATCATTCTGCACTGCTAAGGAAGAGGATTTCAGAGATTAATTGATTGAGATTGTGAGATTGCAGTCAGTATTAAACTTGTAGGCTACCTGAAGCACGTTCATCCATTCAGATATTAGCAGCCTATCTGTTCTCGATGGATCTTCCGTGATCCTTCCCGTGCTGTCAAGTGAAGCACATCAGTTTCGTCTCTCACAGACTATTCTCTCATGTTTGGGTGTGAGATGATAAAATACAGACTGCGTCCGCTATAATACGGAACGCAGTTCTGATCCTTTAAATACCGGATGTTACATACTGTTGGCAATTGTTATGCGACATATGATGAAAGTTTGTCAATCAACATGCGGACCTAGCCGGCCCAATTTTTGACCGTCCCACAGGAATTCTCCCCCTATTGCCACTCCGGCCCTGGCCATTACTAAGGGACTGATAATGGATTCTTGAAGTGTACATGACAAATCAACAAATGCGTATTGTATGAATTGTTTCTTTATTTAAATGTCTTTCTCTTTTCAATTTTCATTACTTTTTACTTTTATTAGTTACTATAATGTTTACTATATTCATTACATGCTTTCAACAAAAAGAGGAATATAAAGTGCATGCATAACTAACGCATTATATAACAGTGTAAAATACAATGCTGAACAAATTGTGCTCAATTGTGACGCACATTAATTCTGGTGTCTCTTGGACAGTTTGCATTCATCCGCATGGAAGATGGCTTTCTTGATTAGCATCACTTCAATGTTGAAGGTATTTTTGATGTAGCTTCTAAGTCAAAAGAATAAAGAGCCAATAAAATGTATATTAAAGGTTAACAATCCATAAAGAATGATGAGGGACTGGTCGGTCATCCCTGTGTTCACATCAGAGGCCTATATATTGCAATGCTGTGCCTATAAAACTATTTAAAAATAACTTGTAACTGTTTAAATCTTAAGCCTATTTCACACCACATACATACTTAAGCACTGTGTTAAGTGGCACTGCAGAAGCAGGCTTGCATTCTGTTTTCACACTAACAGTGTTTCTGTGGCTCTATTGTTTATTTTCTTGAACAGCCAATGGTTAGGGCCATGACAGCTCCATAGACATGCCGTAACGGCTTGAGTCTGTCAACACTGGATGCATCGAAGCAAACATTCTAAACAATTTATTTGCCTTGTTGGCAGGAGTAGCACCAGTGCATACAGTGCAAAATAAAACAGGACATCAATTTACTGTTGGTGCAGCGCAATGTGCAGCAACGGATGCTTCCAGTGTGAACAGCATCACTGGAAAAAAAGAAGGATTTTCACTTGAACAGCCCATCTCGCAAGCGGGGTCTGTGAATTCTGTTGCTCTTGTGAGCTCTCATGAACATGCACAGCAGGCCAAAGGACAGTATTGATTTTGCCATAAATAATACATTCGATTTCTGTTTGTTTCTCAGTTATCCTTTAACATTATCATGTGCCTTCAGAACAAGGTATGAGTCGTGTACAACAATATATTAGTCTTCTGAATTATAATTTTTGCATCTGTTTGAAGCTTGAAGATGAAGTTACCATCCACTGCCACTGTGTGACATCATTGAGCAGAATATTTTTTCAACTTTTCTCCCTTTGTGACTTGGAAAAAAAGAAAGTTATATGGGTTTAGGACAACACGAAGGTGAGTAAATAATGATTGGATTTTCATTTTTGGGTGAACTATCCCTTTAAGTTATTACACAGCACCAAGTGAAGGAATAATAATAAATATAATGTTAATAATAAAAACTGAATGTTAAATGTATGTTAAATATCACAGGTGAGATGTTATGTGTTGAAATAGTGATCATTTAATATTACACTGATTTAATCTATTTTATGTTTACTACATATATATTTTGCTTTTGAAAGTCATCATGGTCAGTTGATATTTTTTTTATTTAATATTGTGCTTCATTCCCATAGAAACTTTAGCTTGATCCCTGTTACTGCACCTGCCTTAGCAGATAAAGTTGACAGATGTTCTGGACCTCTTTGGCATCATTGACTCCACCCACACAGAGACTTCTTCCTGCTCTTATAAAGAGAATAAGAAACTACAAATCATGATGAAACCTCTCCACGCTAACTAAAAGGGATTTTTGCTGCTTGTTCAATTTACTTAATTAAAATGATTTAATGTAACACAATTTTTGAACATTTTGCCACAACTTAATTTCATTGCATGCAATCCACTTAAAATGGAAGGTTACTTAATCCATTCATGTTGGGACAATATAAATAATTTTAATTGGCCAAACTAGGTTTGCATTTGCTGTCCGTTTCCTTGCATGCAATGTGGCATGAGTAAAAACTGTGAAAATATTTACTATTTATTGCAGTATTTTTTTGTATTATTATTATTTTTTATTACTTGTCCCTTTGTGATATGTGTCATGAAGTATTCGCTTAGAGTGTATCTCCTTCAGGTGATGAGTTTCACCATCATTGTGGTTTGTTGGTTGAATGTTAAAGACTGTGAAACTCTGCTTACAGCTCTGTGCACTTACAATAACAAATGATTGGTCAAAAGTTAAAAATGGTAAAAGTTGCCTCAACAAAATTAATATGATGATTCTCAACATATTTTTAACAAGTGGATGTGACAAAATAAATGTACATTTAAATCCATTCAACTGATTTTATTTTTAGAAATAATTTAATTTAATTGCGTGGAAAAGTTTTCCTTAATTTTATTAAAGCTTAACTATGTAAGATTTTTTTTTTTTTTTTGTTAGAAATTAAGAATTTCATTAATGAGCGAGTACACAAAGAGTTTGTGTTCCAAACAGTTTTCACCTTACCCTGGTTCACTATGGTAAGCTTATAATAATGATTTATATTTTAGAGCTGGGGATATTTTAGACAAAGCTAAAAATAAGAATATAAGACATTTATTTAAAATAGTCATATCTAATATACTGTATGTAAAAACAATTACATAATAACATATATTAAATATAAATACATATAATTGTTTAAAACATATGAAAGCATTATGTAATGAATGTAATGTACAGTGAGTGGTGAGCATGTGTGCATATAGTAAGGGTTAGTACAGATATATTGCACATTAAACATGAGTGAACTGCTTACAGTAAGTGAATAACATATTAAACATTATATTACACTTCGCAGAATTGAAATATTGCACTTTCGCTGTAGTATAATAATTTATGAGAGAAAGTGCAAATGACGCTACGACCCCTTTAAGACTGAACACGGAAGCAACACATCTTTTAAAGGGGAGCAGATAGTGTGAATAAGAATCTGACAAATAAGAAGCTGGATTCAGCCTCCTGTTTTTTATGGGGAAGATGGGATGAGTTTTGATGTATGCTGTGTCCGGAAACTGGAAAATGCTGCCTTCAGAGGCTAGATACGGTGGTAGGATGTAAATAATGTGCCTTTCAAACTGTTCTGAGACCAGCTTGCGCTGTGGTTCCATTTATTCATAAACACTGTTGGTTAAGCCCTTAACTGATTAGGCAGCAAAGCAACAAGTCAGCTATGTTTTCAGATCCAACCGTAGCAAAGTCTTTCTAGCAAGTCAGTCCACAGTCGGCCATCTTTGGAACGCTCTCAGGAAGCTATTTCCAGTCATGACAGTGGAGCTCCTATCTACTTGAATGGAGAAAGACCAAAATCTCAAAAATGGTTGGTCAAGATTACTATTAAAGAACTTATTTCAAATCAGCAATAATATCTGAGAATACTGGAATCATAAACTGATTCTTTACCACATATTCTGGCTTTTATAGCTAATGAGCATGCGTATTCTAGAGTTGATTGACAGGTGATGTCTGTCTCTAAAATGTGATTGGCTCTTTTAACTGTAAGGTGGGACGTCCTTTCTACGTCTGTTGGAGTTGGGTGCTCAGAGCTCCTTAGTTGAGCATTCCATTTTCTCCCATTCATTTTAATAGAAGTGGCCCGTCTCTGCTAAATAATCTCTGGCTATAGTTAGTGACATTCGCTCTGTCGAGACGATCACCTGTATCCGTGTCTACATCGGTACACCTCAAACTATCAGATTCATCTCTGGAGAAGAGCAGAGCCGAATCCCAACTCATGTAATTACAAAAACAATGTTCCTCCATGAGTAACTTGCAGTTTTATGCTTCAACCACTCGAGGGCCAACAGTTGCACAGTGTAGCTTTAAGTTCTTTCAACTTTTTTTTTTTTTTAAGTGCACACATGTATCACATTTTCTTTTACAGCCTCTTTGCATTTGCTGCAGTGTGCATGTAAAACACTCTTCTTCTACATTCACTTTTCCTTTTTTGATGGGATTAAGAAGTCCCTATAAGACATTGCTGCTGCAGATTTTGTCCCCCTTTTTAAGAAATTGTTATGATATGGTATGATAGCCCCTATTGCTTTCAGGCCATGCCAACCTGGTCTGCATTTCCCAATAACAATGGATCTTAGGTCCTAAGAGCGTTTTTTTTTTACATGCAAAGTTAGGAAAGCTCTTTCCTTTTTTACGCATGCCTCACAAAACTACACTTAAAACAAACATGAAGTGATGCATTTTAAGTCCAACTTAAGAGTCGCTGTCTGTATGTGATTCAATAACTGTGCTGAATCTGATCATATCACCTTAAGCTCATTAATTAAACTGGTGATGCACTTTTGTGTTGTTAACAAGCATAATGACATAAGTTCCTTCTTTTCACTTCTTTTACCTTTTCACACTTTTACTTTACAAATTATACCAATGTCTCTTATGGGGTTATGAAAATAACATGAGAATAATGATGCTATAACATAAGGAGTGGATAAACTGTACTTAAGACGTAAGAAAAACATTCAATGAGAGCATGTATTGAGCCGGTTCCTCAGGTCTACACAAATCATGTAAGTGAAATGTATCATTCAGAATGGCAAATTAGTTACAAAATATATAATCTGAGATTCATTATCTTAGTAAATGGTCATTTTGTACCCAACAATGTAGCTTTTGTGGTGGGGTGAGCAAGGACAGACACAGTGAGTGTGGCGTCAAGCCTCGGAGAGAGGCCCGCGGCAGGTGAGAGGGTAAGGCGGCCCAGCCTCTAGCCCATCGGCTGCGACGTGTACTGTTCCCAGGAGCGGGTCCGGCGGCGCATCCAACTCATCCGAACCCTCTCAGCTCTGGTCCTGGGTGTACGAGGATGCCAGAGTGCACACATGGAGATTTGAAGCCGGCTCCCCGAGAAGAGATGCGCTCTGCGTTTTAAAGACAGCGGTGATGAAGCATTATTCGCATCAGGTGTGCTTCATCCACCGCTGTCAGAATGAGTCTTTTTAATTATACACCTCTTCTTGCTCTCCTGCCCAACTCCCGTCATGAGCCTGGCTGAAGGGCGGGCCTAAGAAGTGGGACAATGATGACGATCCGGATCAATCCGCCACACTTTAAATGCCACTCTTTATCGGAAGTTGTTTTAACACATTAGTACAGTGTAATACTATCCAAAATATTTGAAGAAATCATTCATCATTATTTTGTAATGTAAACTAAATACTTAAAGCTATGTTCCGGTTCCGGTTGCTGCCAGCACGCTGCAGGAGTCTGTGTTTGTATCTTGCTAGCCTGCATAGCATTGCTTATTCTTGTTTATTCATGTTCATCGGTTTATCCTTTGCCATTTTACCTCGTGCTTCTGGGTTTTCTGCTTTTCTACTGTTTCAACTGTGTGTATTTTACCGCGCGCACCCGTTTAACTCTTTTTTCTTTTCTTTTTTTCCGGTTGTCTTCATCTCGCATCTTGACTGCATGCATTCTTTGCATTTTCTCCACTGTGTTTTACACAGATTATTGCATCAATCTCAAAGATCTGCTGATTACGAACCACATCGAACCACATTGATCTCAAACCCTCATCATTCAAGAACAACCACAACGGTAAGTCATGGCATTCGCTCATGTTCTTCCTGCATTGCATGCCACATGTTTACTATAGCTGCTTCCATCAGCAGTGAGGGATTTACGTGTGATTAATGTAAGGAATTAGTCAGGCTGACGGAGAAGATAAATGAGTTAGAGACACGCATCTGAACGCTAGTGGAGGTCAGTGAGAAAGAGAAGCTGGTAGATACTGTTTCGGATGAGGGTAGTACAGCGAGCAGCACACACACTTTGGTTCAGTTGTAGAGCCCCTGCAGCAGGGCGTTTAGGTGAGGTCTCGGTGGCATACTCGATCAGCAAAGCTACACCACTCTCCCGTTCCTGTTAGGGTTTCCAATTGATTCTCCCCACTCAGTGATGCACCCACTGAGAATCATGTTGAAAGAGCCCTAATAATTGGTGATTCTATTGTAAGGAACGTGGAAATAGAGACTCCAGCCACCATTGTTAAATGCATTTTCAGGGCTCAAGTGTCTGACATCAGATCAAATTTACAAGTGCTGGCTAATGCTATACATAGATTTTCTAAAACTGTTATTCATGTCGGCACTAACGATGCCTGGCTTCGCCAGTCGGAGATCACTAGAGATAAGGTTAAAGAGGTGTGTGAACTTGCAAAAACTATGTCAGACACTGTAATATGCTCTGGCCTCCTCCCTGCTCGTCATGGTGATGAGGTTTATAGTAGATTAGTGTCACTGAATGGCTGGATGTCTGAGTGGTGTCCGGAGAATAGCACAGGATTTATAGACAATTGGAAGAGTTTTTGGGGTAGACCTGACCTGCTAAAGAGAGACAGACTCCATCCCTCCAGGGAAGGTGCCGCTCTTCTCTCTAGTGATTTGGCTCATAGTCTTAATAGTGATAGTATTTGAATAACTGGGGCCCAGGTCAGGAAGCAGACAAACTGGTTAATCCGAACGTCTGCTGGCTGCCTTGAGACATCACACAGGTCACATAAACTACAACACATAGAGACTGTATCACCTAGATATCACTTAGAGTCTGTGTCTGTTCCCCAAACTACCAAACACAAAACCATCACTAAATCATTTAGAAAAAATTTGATTAAGGTCAAACTTGAAATAAAAAATAAAAATAAATAAAAATAAAAATAGAAATTGAAGATAAATGTCATATGAAGTTAGGGTTACTAAATATTAGATCTTTTTCTACCAAAGCACTAATTGTAAATTAAATGATTACAGATCATAATTTGGAT
Source organism: Myxocyprinus asiaticus (assembly GCF_019703515.2). Lineage (NCBI taxonomy): Eukaryota > Metazoa > Chordata > Actinopteri > Cypriniformes > Catostomidae > Myxocyprinus > Myxocyprinus asiaticus. The sequence continues at coordinate 49,454,301 of NC_059356.1, read as the reverse complement.
ATGCTCTGTTTGACTGAAACCTGGCTTAAACCGGATGGATATATTCGTTTAAATGAATCTACTCCCACAGGTTATTGTTATAAACATGAGCCTCATCTGAAGGGTCGAGGAGGAGGTGTTGCTACAATTTACAGTGAAGTATTTGGTGTTACTCAGAGGACAGGATATAAGTTTAAGTCTTTTGAACTAATAATGCTTAATGTGACACCGTCAGATATAAATAAAAAAATCTCTGTCATCTTTTGCCCTAACTACAGTATATAGATCACCCGGACAGAGCTTTAATTGTTGGTAAATTCATCATTCACATACAGTTGTGCTCAAAAGTTTGCATACCCTGGCAGAAATTGTGAAATTTTGGCATTGATTTTGAAAATATGACTGATCATGCAAAAAACTTTCTTTTATTTAAGGATAGTGATCATATGAAGCCATTTATTATCACATAGTTGTTTGGCTCCTTTTTAAATCATAATGATAACAGAAATCACCCAAATGGCCCTGATCAAAAGTTTACATACCCTTGAATGTTTGGCCTTGTTACAGACACACGAGGTGACACACATAGGTTTAAATGGTAATTAAAGGTTAATTTCCCACACCTGTGGCTTTTTAAATTGCAATTAGTGTCTGTGTGTAAATAGTCAATGAGTTTGTTAGCGCTCACGTGGATGCACTGAGCCGCTCTCCCCATGCACACTGGAATTAGAGACAGGTGTTAAACATAATCTAGCTCAGGTGCAAGTGCCCTTATTTGACAATGCCCCCGCTGCCACATATCCCCACCACCCGACTCAGGCCAGGGAGACATCCGGCCTGTCTACCACTCCCCCCCATTTCTGGAAAGAAAGTTGGCGACAGCCATCTGCACTCCCTGTCTGTGGAACACCTTGAACTTAAATGGCTGAAGAGCCAGATACCAACGGGTGATCCGCATGTTGGTATCTTTCATGCGGTGGAGCCATTGGAGTGGGGCGTGATCCGAGCAGAGGGTGAAGGCCCGCCCCAACAGGTAGTACCGGAGAGAGAGGACCGCCCACTTGATGGTGAGACACTCCTTTTCTACGGTGCTGTACTTAGTCTCCCTCTGTGAGAGCTTGCAGCTAATGTACAGGACCGGGCACTCCTCCATCACCTGCAAGAGTACAGCCCCCAGCCCTCTGTATGAAGTGTCGGTCTGCAAGACAAAAGGGGGAGAGAAATCGGGTGAATGTAAAAGCGGCACCCTGCAAAGTGCGGCTTTAACCTGCATGAACACCTGTCGATCCACTGGACCGGGTTTGGAGCTCCCTTTTTAGTAAGATCAGTCAGCGGGCTGGTGACATCCGAACAATTAGGCACAAATCTCCTTTAATAGCCAGCCAGCCCCAGGAACTGTCTCACCCCCTTTTTGGTCTTGGGCAGGTCGCAATCACCGCAGTCTTGTCAATTTAGGGATGCACCTGCCTGTGGCCCAAGTGGAACCCCAGATACCATACCTCCACCCGCCCAATCGTGCACTTCTTAAGGTTTGCTGTGAGTCCCGCTTGTCTCAGCGATCTCAGAACCACCCTCAGATGCTGCATGTGCTGCTGCCAATCATTGCTGTAAATGATAATGTCATCTAAGTAGGCAGCGGCGTAAGCCGAATGCGGTCTGAGGATATGGTCCATGAGACGCTGAAACGTAGCCGGGGCTCCAAACAAACCAAACGGAAACGTCACAAATTGGTGTAATCCAAACGGTATGGAGAAGGTAGTTTTTTTCACGGGTTATTGGCAGAGGATCTGCCAATAACCCTTTGTCAAATCCAGTGTCGAATAAAATTGAGCAGTGCCCAACCGATCGAGCAACTCATCAATGCAAGGCATTGGGTATGCATCAAATTTAGACACCGCGTTGACTTTTCTATAAAATAGAGGGAAAAACACGTCTGCAAACTCCTTTTGCAACTTGGCAACTTCTGCGAGTTGATACGGTGAGAGGTGGTATTACATATACTGACTGAATCAATGATTATTGAATTCATGGAATTAATCAGCTGATTTTATTGTATTTATAATCAATGAGATTAATTAAATGTTTAATGCCATGACATTTAGTTAACACAGTTCAGTGTTTCCCCTATATGCATTCAGCAGTGTGCACCGCATTTGTATTATGAAAAAGTGCAGTCTGTTAGAGCTGTCTGAATGTGATCTGCCAGGTCCAATTTAACTATGCGGGTGTCGGTAAAAACGAGCATTTAGAGTGACAGAAATAAACCCTCATGAGCATTTTCATGTAGTAAAGGGGTGCTGTAGACTCACCATCAACTCTTGCTGAAAAATACTTTATGTGCTCCCACATGAAATCCATTTTGATCGACTCTTCTCAGTAGCTTCAATACAAACAGGAAGTTAAGAGTGGAGCGCAAAAAAGGGGCGGGGCTGAATAAGGTGATTAACAGTCCAATGTGAGTAGGGATGGGAATCATAAGGAATTTAACGATTCCGGTTCCTCTTACCGATTCCTTAACGATTCCAGTAACAATTCCAGTAATTCTTTTAGTACCTTTTTTTTTTTACGAATTATTTGGAAATGAGAAATGCAATTCTTATTGTATTTACTACCCTCTGCTATCTGTTACCAAATAATGAGATAATTTCATATTCCTACAGAGCAGATATATCAAATCAGAAATACATTTAATACAACTCTTGTAAAAGGTGTGTTTGCAGACTTAGAGACATAATTACAATCCAATAATATATCCCAACTATATTTTAAATAAACCTAAACCAACAAGAAATGTGATGGCATATTTCATTAATTCATTTATTCTTTAATAAAATTCCACTTATTACAACAACTCTCATGTATCTTTAATTATACATTGTCATGTGAACAACCAGTCAGTAACTGCACTGTTTGATTTAAGTCTCACAGCTGATCATTAAATAAACAGTAACAGTTCCAGAGACAGTTTAGACTGTGTTTTGTTGCTTATTGTTGCACTTCAGGCTTGTGAGATTTCAACAGTTCTTATTTAATTTCGAGTTGGACATTCATAAATTGCACATCAGTATAAGATTACTTGTACAGTGGAGTATAAATGGAAGCGCTGTATGTTTTGCGCTGTAGATTCAAAAGAGCAGACTCAAGATCGGGAATCAAATACACTGGTAGAACTGTGTGTTTTATGCTGTAGAGTCAGTAGGGGGCAGCGATAATGCTGGAAACACTGTCAGAGTATTTCATAACGCTTTTCCAGCCATGTTGGCGGAAAAGTGCACACAGGAGAACCGTTAACGTGCAGGAGTGATTCCAGAACGTGGAACATGCAGGGATGATTAAATGTGTGCGCAACACCTGCAATCCCGTGCTGATTTTCAGAACCAAAATCAAGAAGATCTTCAGATTCCGGTATTTTTTAAAGAATGGAACCAGCTCTGAAGAAGTTCTCGGTTCCCAACCCTAAACATGAGTGTGTCCTGCAGTGGAGAAGCAGGATACCTGAAGGGTCTGAAAATCAGCGCGGGATTGCAGGTGTTGTGCACACATTTAATCATTCCTGCATGTTCCACGTTCTGAATACGGGGAATTACTGCACAGTTTTATTCACTTTAACATGTAGCTGCAATCAATACAGATGAACAAATCAATAATCTTGTGTTTAGGGCTGCAATTAATGAATATTTTGATAATTGACTAATCTTACAATTATAAGAACAATTATTCGACTATTCTGGTATTATTCGACTATCCGGGCGATTATTGCAACGATTAATCATTAGTTCTTAACCGACTATTCAGCTTGTGCCTCGATTTAAAAGGTTGTATTAAATGTGGTTACTAACAATAAAGAGGACAAAATCATCTTTTAAAAATACCTCTAAATGACATTCACTGAATTACTAGGAATTTTATTGTTTAATTCATTAAAAAGTCATTTTGTTATCAAGCGTTTTTGTCTTGTTTTCCTTTTAAAATAATCTAAAAGCAAGATACATTTACATGAGAAGCAACATATAAGACATTTAGACTTGCTTTCAGAGAATGTATCTTACTGCCAGTGCAGTAAAAAAATATATACTTATATTCAAGATACATTCTCTGAAAGCAAGTCTAAATATCTTATATGCTGCTTCTCAGGTAAATGTATCTTATTTTAAGAATTTTTAAATATTTTTACATATTTAAATATTAAATATTATATTCAACATTCTCAGATAACACATTTTTCTTCTGCAGTATAGCTCCTAAAGTAAAGGTTTGGGATATTTATATTGGAAAACAAACCAAAAAAGACAAATCTAAAACATTGTTTTTTTGTTGTTGTTTTTTTGCATTGTATAATGGGCTAAGACTAAACCCTCTCATCTTTTTGTTAACTTCGATCCATCTTTAACTCACAAAAAACAACAACCAAAAAACTCTTCTTAACAGAGCTGCGTATCTCCGATTTTCTTCACGATAAGATACACACTGTGACACATATATTATGATTCACCACGTCACGAGCCATCACGTTATAATCTAGCTGCAGCAAGTGCATGCGAAGGACAGTGTCTCCGCGTGAGACAGGGTATCAGCCGGGAGAGGTTTGAACTCTCTCTAGCTGTTTTTCACATGACTCATATAAGCGGCTCTGACCACACAGAGAAATGCCAGTTTCCGAGTTTGTGCTTATTTATACAACCCGCTTCCTTATTATTTGAACTTTAATAAAGGATGCATTTAAGATATAATGCCGGGCTGTTTCATTTTTAGATGCTCTGACAGGCAAGTTTTGCTCAAGCGGAATGCAAGATATGGCTCCGCTTTATTTCACGTCAAGATGACGCTGCTTCTATATTTACTTATTTTGTATTTTTGTATTACACAGTAATTCCCTCATACTTTGCGATACATCACCTTAATCTGTTTAAAAAGTTTGGAGTTTGTCTGGACTGGGAATTGTGTTTTCTTCCTCTCCTCAATCAAGCACGAGCTGAAGTGCTGCTCTCCTGCGTCATCATTAGAGTTTCATATGATCTCGTCGTGGTGTGGTTCATTTAATAAAGAAAACAGGCAACAACTACAGCTTAAAACGATTCCCTCTCTTTTACTTCCACATGTGCATGACAGCTACTCCTTCTCTTTACCCTCCCGTGATTTTTGCCGGTCTCTCCAGCTGAGAACTCCATCTAGAGGCTATCATTTCCCTCTTTCTTAAGGCAAATCTACCTGTAGTAACATGTACCTCATAAGTAATAATAGGCTAAGTTATTAACCCAAATTAATTGTTAACATTCATAACAGCAACTTATAACTGTACTGTAAAGCATGAATCAATATTTACTCATACCATTTTATTGACAGCATTTCTTTGACTCTTACCAACAGCATGACTAGATGTCAGTAACCTTATGAATAACGAATAATCTCATATTATAAGATTACATAATTTCCGGGTATACAACATAATAATCACAGAACAATACCCATAAAACAAGTCAATGTTTTCTACACACTGCACTGTAAGGTGCATGAAATCAACTAAGCAGCCAGTAAGAGTGCTTCACATTTCATAGTCCTGAGTCCAAGCAGGTGCACAGCTATTATGGACTGGGCGTGTAACTAATGCAGGTGGTATGTCAACTGATGGTTCTGTATTTTCCAAACCCAACAGCGGCAGTTCGTCGGACTCATCCGTCTCACCTGATATGAGTATAGGTGCCAGATTAGATGCGTTCCAGCACCATCCATCTGACTTTTCCAAACTTAGACTGAGTCTATGGCAAAATATCTGGTCTCTTTACTCGAACATAGGACCCACACTGAAAGGAAACATGCTTGGCTCCATGCTTCCTGTCAGTGTACTGTTTACTTTTCACCTGTTTTTCTCTCACTCTTGAAGCAAGCTCCTGAGGTGAAGGTGGTACTTTGGCAAAGACAAGTGAAGACCAGCGATATTCATTTTGGTGATCATGGGTCTACCATGGAGAAGTTTAGCTGGAGTGCACTGTGTTGTGGAGTGCGGAGTTGTACGGTATGCTCAGGGTTGGGAGGGTTACTTATTCAAATGTATTCCACTACAGATTACAGAATACATGCTGTAAAATGTCATTTGTAATGTATTTCATTAGATTACTCAAGGCCAGTAACATATTCTAAATACTTTGGATTACTTCTTCAGCACTGGTAGATTTTTTCACTTGTTTTGACTATAAAAACTCTGCCAGTACAGTAAGACAAAATACAGGTTAAAAATACATTCTCTGAAAAACCGAAATATCTTATGCAGTGTTGTTTCTAAAACAGGATTAATCAGATTGATCTTGTTTTAAGGATTTTTTGATATTTTTACAGGAAAACAATACAAAAATTATTATCAAGAATTTTGCCCTAATATCAAAGCTCTTACTAGAAAAAAAGAAATTATGATCCAGTGTGAATTTTCTTGATAAAACAAATATGATCGTGCCTGCTAACGTGCATGTAAAATGGCTAGAAATAGCATTTTATCTTAGCGTAAAGCTGACAATTTACACAAGGTTTATTTCTATTTCTTCTGCTCCAAACTTACTTCAAACTTACTTCTCTGTCTGCTCGTATGAATGTAACACATCCTACCTAGTGTACAGTGACAATAATTTGTTGTTAAAATATATTAAATTGTATATATTTTATAGCTGCTAATCCCACACCAATCCCTAAATTTAACCGTAACCCTTTGTTAATAACATAAAACACGTAACAACAGATCAATTTACTGTTAAGCAATCTCCTGCCAAACACTTTCTAGAATAGTGCTGGGAAGTGCTTTTCCCTCTCCAGGAAGGAGAGCACTATGGAGACCACATCCTGCCAGAGGGAGGTTAGCATGTGGAGCATACCTCACATGGACTTACCAATGGGGAAGTACACATATGGAATGATACCACAGGAGGACCCTATCTACAGAGAGAGTATGCAGCACAGTGGCCGAGACAGAAAACTCTGATGAGGGGAAACACAGGTTTCACCTAAGGGGGAAACTGAACAGTGGAAACTCATCATATGGGATTACTAAAGGGGAATCACCATGCATGGATCACCTGAAAAGGGGAGTACCATGAGTACTGGGCCTGGTGGCATTACTCCTCCGCCGAGTTTGTCACCGGACAGTGCTAAAGAATTAGAGGCGTCCGGAGTTCACCGGTACGGGGAACTGTTGTGGAAAAAAAGCGCACATTATCACCTTTGAAAAAGGAAAAGGCGCAATGCAAGTGGTACACCCAACTGGCCGCCCGGTCTACCTGCTGTTACCGTGTAACACTAGTGATCGTGTCTACCATTCAATCCGAGTGTTACACGGTAACAGCAGGTAGACCGGGCGGCCAGTTGGGTGTACCACTTGCATTGCGCCTTTTCCTTTTTCAAAGGTGATAATGTGCGCTTTTTTTCCACAACAGTTCCCCGTACCGGTGAACTCCGGACGCCTCTAATTCTTTAGCACTGTCCGGTGACAAACTCGGCGGAGGAGTAATGCCACCAGGCCCAGTACTCATGGTACTCCCCTTTTCAGGTGATCCATGCATGGTGATTCCCCTTTAGTAATCCCATATGATGAGTTTCCACTGTTCAGTTTCCCCCTTAGGTGAAACCTGTGTTTCCCCTCATCAGAGTTTTCTGTCTCGGCCACTGTGCTGCATACTCTCTCTGTAGATAGGGTCCTCCTGTGGTATCATTCCATATGTGTACTTCCCCATTGGTAAGTCCATGTGAGGTATGCTCCACATGCTAACCTCCCTCTGGCAGGATGTGGTCTCCATAGTGCTCTCCTTCCTGGAGAGGGAAAAGCACTTCCCAGCACTATTCTAGAAAGTGTTTGGCAGGAGATTGCTTAACAGTAAATTGATCTGTTGTTACGTGTTTTATGTTATTAACAAAGGGTTAGGGTTAAATTTAGGGATTGGTGTGGGATTAGCAGCTATAAAATATATACAATTTAATATATTTTAACAACAAATTATTGTCACTGTACACTAGGTAGGATTATGGGATCTAAAATATCTATCAAATAGTAAAAATTTACAAATATAAATTTTATTCTAGATATATTTGAAAATATATATTGATAATAGATTAAGAAATATTTTATGTTTCTAAAGCTGTAAATACGTAAATGTTTACATTTTACATGTTGTCAAAACATCCTTATCGTACGTTTAGCTTCAATTCAAATGTAAAAATTAGTATGTATAAATGTTTCGTACAAATAGCTATGTGAAGATAACAGAGACATCCAAAATGTGTAGTGTTGGTGGTACTCCAGGAAAGGATTGAAAAACACCAATCTAGACCATCTTAATGTGATATCAAGGTGCTCACATCTATGAGGTTATGGATATGACTGGATTCTTCAACTAATGCAAGTTTGTACAATTTTAAACATATTTTTCAAAGTACTATTAATTTTTTAAGAGTGCACCTTTAAAAGCAGTCAATACAGATTTAACTTTTTAGAAGATAAAATAGTTAAAAATTCAATGTTTACATGTGAATGTTACACATTGTCATGTGTATTTTGTTGATTCATGTTTTTTATGTCTTTTATTTTGAAAAGTTTAGTTCCTTTTTCATGTCATGCGTTCCTAGTCATGTGATGTCCTGTTTTCCCTCCATGTTCAAGTGTCTTGTTTTCACTGGTTAATTGTCTTGTTATCTTGTTTAGAGTTCTCTGTGTTTATTGGTTCTCATTGTCATGTGTTCCCCCATGTCATGTATTTAACCCTCATGTTTTCCATGGTCCATTGTAGGGTATTGTTGAATGTGACTTTGGTTGTGTTTGGTAAAGTCTAAGTCTAAGTCTAAGTCTAAGTCTAAGTCTAAGTCTAAGTCTAAGTCTAAGTCTAAGTCTAAGTCTAAGTCTAAGTCTAAGTCTAAGTCTAAGTCAAACATAACCATGAACAACTAACATGAACATAAACCAGACTTAGACTTACTAGTCTGGTTTATGTTTATGTTAGTTGTTCATGGTTATGTTTTGTTTAGTTCACATTTATAGTTAGGGTTTTGGATATCACTTATGTAAATAAATTGCACTTGGGTTCTTCATTTCAATCATCATCATCATTGCCAGCAGCACTGTTACAGAAATACCTGACCGAACAATGAACCCAGCAAATTAACTCATATGCCTACGTTAGAGGAATCGTCCCCTGGAGGATTATGTAGAGGATTCCTGCGATCTGGCCTGCCGGGTGGACTTTAATGAGGTCGCCCTCAAAGACATTTTCTGTTTTGGATTAAGTGAGCCAGTCTCCACTTTGATGCCTGGCCGTCGCATTTCCCTCAACCTCGCTCAATATATCTACCTCGCCCTGCAGATTATTGATTACACGTTCACTGTGGGGGAGGCAGATACCGAGCCAGAGTTCCGCGACATGGCCGCCGAGCTAGAGTTCCGCGACATGGCCGCCGAGTCAGAGCCAGAGTTCCTCCATGGTCTGTCGGTCACCTGGCTCCGCCTTGGCTCTCCGATCCTCTGGCTGCGCCTCGTCCCTCCGATCCGTCGGCTCCGCCTTGGTCCTCAGCCCCACCAGCTCCGCCTCAGTCTTCTGATCCCCCCAGCTCCGCTTGCTCCTTCGAGACTCCAGCACCGCCTTGGTCCTCCCTGCCATTGGCTCCACCATGGCCCTTCAAGTCTTTGGCTACTCTCTGGGTACCAAGTTCCCTGGTGTAGCCCTTCAAGTCCCTCACAGCTCCGCCTTCCATGGCTCCGCCCCTCAACTCTCACTGCCCCACCTTCCATTGTCTCTGCCCTGGTCCCATGCCCCACGCCCTGTCTCGCCAGGCCACGCCCCACGACTCAAGACCCCCCCCACCCCCCCAACCCCAGCTCCCTACAGAACTTTGGGTTGATTCATGTTTTATGTGTTTTGTTCATGTGTTGGGGTGTCGGGAGCTTACCCTTAGTGGGGGGGATATGCCATGTGTATTTTGTTGATTCATGTTTTTCATGTCTTTTATTTTGAAAAGTTTAGTTCCTGTTTCATGTCATGTGTTCCTAGTCATGTGATGTCCTGTTTTCCCTCCATGTTCAAGTGTCTTGTTTTCATTGGTTGATTGTCTTGTTATCTTGTTTAGAGTTCTGTGTGTTTATTGGTTCTCATTGTCATGTGTTCCCCCATGTCATGTATTTAACCCTCATGTTTTCCATGGTCCATTGTAGGGTATTGTTGAATGTGACTTTGGTTGTGTTTGGCTAAGTCTAAGTCTAAGTCTAAGTCTAAGTCTAAGTCTAAGTCTAAGTCTAAGTCTAAGTCTAAGTCTAAGTCTAAGTCTAAGTCTAAGTCTAAGTCTAAGTCTAAGTCTAGGTTCATGTTAGTTGTTTCATGGATATGTTTTGTTTAGTTCACATTTATAGTTAGGGTTTTGGATATCACTTATGTAAATAAATTGCACTTGGGTTCTTCATTTCATCGTCATCATCATTGCCAGCAGCATCGTTACACACATACTGTTTTAAAAAATAATAATAATAATAATATATGCTTGTGGCAACTACATTTGCTATCAAATTGATGTCAAAGGTACCAGACAGTGAAAATGGTGAGTACAAATCACTGACTTATATAATATTCAATAAAATATTTTATAATATAAATATTAGCAATGAAGGGAATTGGGTATGGAAAACAATGAGTAATCTTTTTTTTATTTGTGTGTGATGTGTAATGCCCCCCTCACCATACAAACAGGTTTCATCCTGCTCTCAGAAAGAGAATAATGAAAAGAAGCTACAAAGCATGATGAATCCTCAACATGATGCAGGTATCACATTTCCTAATAAATAACCTCTTTCTGTTTCCTATATGACATTTAAAGATAGTGCTATATCATGACCAGTTTAATTATGAATGTAACTGATATTGCAGTATGTGCTGTGTAGTTTCACTTTCTGTTGCAGAACCACCTCAAAAACAAATCTACAAAAATTAAGGGAGTAGAAACAAAACATTACAAAACATTAATGTGAAGCGTACCATTTATGTTCAGTTTATAGGTACAAGTACACTACAAGTACCAAGATATGATGTGGAATGTAAACACTATTGATCTAGATTTGCTGCATAGCATGTAGAAATTAAAGTCATGGGCGTGGATAATGGGAAGGGTGGGATTCACTTTGATGCATGATATCTGCTTGACACGCAGTGAGCTAATGCTTTCTGTTTAAGGAGCACACAAGAGTGCACAATAGTGGCACTCATATCTTCATGTTTATTTTTTATTCAAAACAAGAACGCATTACAAATATTCAGCAATTAAACACAAGATTTACTCAGGCTTATGGCTTATGGTAGGTGTATTTTGAAAGGTTTTTTTCAAAGCTGACCTTCCTTTTCTTACTTAAAATACATCAAGAGCAGTATAAGGTAAGACTATTTTTATATATGTTTTCATTCATATGCCTATATTTTCTGTATAATCTGCTGGGTTATGACAGAAGCAATGTGATTATTGTTTTTGTGTATTAGGAATGGGTGTGTCGCTTTTAATGCTGATGCTGTTGGTTATTGCTTTACTGCAGTTTTGTCTTTCTCTCTACTATCGTTCTATGCTCGCACTTCAACTGAGCATAATTGTCAATATTTTCCTCGATGTTGCAATTGCGATACATTTTGATTAGTATAATTTATTTGAAATGTTTGTGTGGGGCATACACATTCTTTATGCAGTCTGTACACCCAAAACAAACTGAGTACTGTGTTCTTGAATTATTTCATCACTGTTTTATACGTCAGTTAAGCATGTTTTTAAAGGTTTAAACATTATCACTAAAAATCTATTTCAGGTGCATCTGATGTGCATAGGAGGGTGTGGCATCTGCCATACACTGGCTTCCCTGTATGTGAAGGTACATATTTTTAATCAAAGAATTAACCAAGTTTTAATTTAGCATATTGTTTAGCATAAAAAGAAAAGTCAATCGATCGACACTTGATATAATTTCACAACACGCACACATACAGGGTGTGGTCACATCAGGAGGCGAATGAAGAGAAATAATCGCAACAGATCATCGCCCAAAAGCGTTTAAAATTATACTTGTACTAATATTACTTGTATGCTTGTTTATATATGTATATATATGTATATGTATATGTGTGTGTGTGTGTGTGTGTGTGTGTGTGTGTGTGTGTGTGTATGTGTATATATATATATTATATATATATATATATATATGAATACTTGTATGAATATATTACAAATTTACAGTATATTCACATTAGCGACTTGAGGGGGAATGCACAAGTCACTTCATTAAATTTAGGATTCATCATAAAGAGACAAACACAGACAGACATATTAAGTTTCTGAAATGAACTTAATGTATAGGAGTGTTCTTCAAGGGTATTAGTTAATTCATACGTTGTCCCAAATGCTTTGAAGGGGGCGAATTGTCCTCCAAATAATGCGTCTGTCCTTGTTTATATGTATTTTTATCAACGCTGAAAAGAATGAGTGGCGTGACTGCGAGTCTGTCATAATCTGACAAAAAACAGAAATCCCCCCTCCATTGTACAAGTTGGTATCGCCCTATTAGAGTTGAACAATCTCATCCACAACACGCTTCATCAAGGTTGCCAACTTAGTGACTTTGTCGCTAGATTTAACAACTTTTTGATCCCCCTTAGCGAGCAAAAGACCCATCTAGCGACTAGTGACAATTTTAGCGACTTTTGTATTCTGCTTTAATGATATTCTTCCATCTGGTGACAGAAAGAAAAACATTAGCTCTATTGTGAATGAGTTCACATCTCATGAATTTTTATTGGTGTTCTAGCGCCCACTACATTTCAGGTAATATGATTGACCTGCATGCCACCAGCAGTATGACCATTGCAAACACATTTACGTTGTGGCGACGTTGCTGCCACATTCCATTTTTACCATTGCAACATTGTTCGAAACGTGTTCTCCACGTTGTGACAGCATAGAAATGTAAGATGCCAGATGGCTGTAACAACGTTGTTGCGCAACATTCAGCGACCGCAATAAAACACAAAGCCTCAAAATACACAGCAAATGATGTAATAACATTTTTAATATTAATATTTAACTCTTTTTTTTTTTTACTAGTAATATTTACAGTAAATTAATCAATCTACTTGTCAACTTTGGAGAGTAAATCACAGGCAACACATGGTCACAGATCAAATTTATTAATACATATTACAATGTTATTGTAATTATAGTAATTGCACAACCAAAACGTGTTACTCAAAAAATATACAGTATATAAAACATGTAGTATACTGTATATTAGGCATAATTAAAGTGTTCAATACAATTTAAGCTCAATCGACAGCATTTGTGACATGTTGATTACCACAAAAATGATGACATCCCTCATTTTCTTTAAAAATACCAAAACTCTGGGTTACAGATTGTGAGACACTTACAGTACAATGGAAGTGAATGAGGCCAATCCGTAAATGCTAAAATACTCATTGTTTCATAAGTTAGACACAAGATGTAAACAATATGCATGTTAATGTGGCAAAGTGGCGAGGGGCAATACGGAAGTGGGACAGGTAAATTACTAGTGAGCAGATACAGATAAATTACTAGAAATGCTGACTACGACACCCGGTTCCTATAAACGGGGAAAATTACTAACTCAATCAGAAAGGGCACACAGGTTTGCTGTTCCTAACAAAAGGGAGCAAGAAATGTGGATACCAAAAATATCTCTTTATTTTTTAACATTTTGATAGGCAAGGGGGCCTGGGTAGCTCAGTGGTAAAGATGCTGGCTACCACCCCTGGAGTTCGTGAGTTCGAATCCCAGGGCGTGCTAAGTGACTGGCCTCCCCAGGTCTCCTAAGCAACCAAATTGGCCCGGGTACACAGGGTAACCTCCTTGTGATCGCTATAATGTGGTTCACTCTCGGTGGGACGCATGGTGAGTTGTGCGTAGATGTCGCAGTGGATGGCGTGGGCTTCCACGCGTGCTATGTCTCCGTGGTAACACGCTCAACGAGCCACGTGATAAGATATGTGGGTTGACGGTCTCAGATGTGGAGGCAAGAGATTTGTCCTCTGCCACCCAGATTGAGGCAAGTCAATACACCACCATGAGGACTTAGAGCAAATTGGGAATTGGATATTCCAAATTGGGAGAAAACAACAACATTTGGATAGGCAACTAAATACTCTTTCCATCATTACTAAAATATTGAAAGTCACAATGAAACCCAGGCATTAACTGCATGGTTCACACAAGACACTCACACACTCAAAACGAGTACAGTTTCGGTACCACACTGAATGTTGGGGCTTACCAGTAGCAGTAAGGCTAGCAAGCTCAAGGTTCCCCCTTATAAAAGACACTTCACCCACCAGTGTAGTCGCACACCAACATCACAAACACACACACACTAGTGCACTCGGTTGTATATACACAGCACTCCGTAACAGGGGCGCCGCCACCACAAGTTGACACCACTAGCCCCCTACACTGGACCCTCAGCTCCTGACAAATAAACACAGGAAACAGAAGTAAATAAAAGAAACAAATATACATCATATAATAAAAACAACAAAATACAAGAAATCACATGTCATCCAATGTTCAACCTTGCAGTCTCAATGCAGGCGGGTGCATGCTGGAATGCAAATTACCTAAACAAATAAAAGCAAACAATGAGAATGGCACCAACATAAATCAGAATCATTAATCAGCTTTATTGCCAGGTATGCTTACACATACAAGGAATTTGTCTTGGTGACAGAAACTTCCAGGGCACAACAATACAAAACAGCAACAAGACATAGACAATAAAAAATAAAATACAAATTGAATAGAAAATAAAGTATATATAGAATACACAATAAGACTATATATATATATATATATATATATATATGCATACATATATACATACATTCACACATACACTTATGTAGTGCAAAACTAAATACAAATCTGTTATATACAGTGCAAGGGAATGTAATGGCAGAAGAAGTTGGATGTGTTGGATAAATATAAAAAGACTAGACTGTGAATTGCACATAATTATTTCACAATGGGGCAGTTTTAACTGTTCATGAGATGGATAGCCTGAGGGAAAAAACTGTTCCTGTGCCTGATGGTTCTGGTGCTCAGAGCTCTGAAGCGTCGGCCAGAAGGCAGCAGAAAAAAGGTAGTTGGCAGGGTGAGTGGGGTCCAGAGTGATTTTTCCAGCCTTTTTCCTCACTCTGGATGTGTATAGTTCTCGAAGGGAGGGCATGGGGCAACCCATAATCCTCTCAGCAGTCCGAACTGTCCTTTGTAGTCTTCTGATATCCCATTTCGTAGCTGAACCAAACCAGACAGTTACTGAAGTGCAAAGGACAGACTCAGTGACTGCTGAGTAAAACTGTAGCAGCAGCGCCTGTAGCAGGTTCCTCAACTGATGAAGGAAGTACAACCTCTGCTGGAGTCAATGTGGGTCTCCCACTTCAGGTCCTGTGAGATGGTAGTGCCCAGGAACCTGAATGACTCCACTGCTGCCACAGTGCTGTTTAGAATGGTGAGGGGGGGACAGTGTTGGGGTGTTCTGTGCCGTTTTGAGCGTGTTCAGCTCAAGGTTGTTTTGACTGCACCAGACAGCCAGCTGTTTAACCTCCCTTCTGTATGCAGACTCATCGTCATCTCGGATGAGGCCGATGACAGTGGTGTCATCTGCAAACTTCAGGAGCTTGACAGAGGGGTCCCTGGCAGTGCAGTCATTTGTGTAGAAGGAGAAGAGTAGCTGGAAGTGCACACATCCCTGGGGGGCACCAGTGCTGATTGTACAGGTGCTGGAAGTGAATTTCCCCTGTCTCACAAGCTGCTGCCTGTCCGTCAGAAAGCTGGTAATCCACTGACAGATAGACATGGGAACAGAGAGCTGGTGTAGTTTAGTCTGGAGTATAGCTGGGATGATGGTGTTGAAAGCTGAACTGAAGCCCACAAAAAGGATCCTTGCATATGTTCCTGGTCTCTCCAGATGTTGCAGGATATGATGCAATCCCATGTTGACTGCATCCTCCACAGACCTGTTTGCTCTAAGTAAATTGAAGGGGATCTAGAAAGGGTCCAGTGATGTCCTTCAGGTGGGCCAACACCAGTCTCTCAAATGATTTCATGACCACAAACATCAGAGCGACAGGTCTGTAGTCATTAAGTCCTGTGATTTTGGGTTTCTTTGGGACGAGAATGATGATTGAGCGTTTGAAGCAGCAACGGACTTCACACTGCTCCAGTGATCTATTGAAGATCTGTGTGAAGATGGGGGCCAGCTAGTTAGCACAGGATCTAAGACACGTGGGTGAAACACCATCTGGGCCTGAAGCTTTCCTAGTCTTTTGTTTCCAAAAGACATGGCACACCTCCTCTTCACAGATCTTAAGTTCAGGTTGAGTAGCAAGAGGGGGAGGAGGGGGGTTGCAGGAGATGTTGGTGTTTGTGTGAAGTGAAGGTCAGAGAGGGTGTGGGGTGTGAGATTGGGCCTTTTAAATCTACAGTAGAACACATTCAGGTCGTCAGCCAGTTGATGATCCACAACAGGGTTGGGGGCAGGAGTCCTGTAATTCATAAGTTGTATCATGCCACTCCACACTGATGCAGGGTCATTAGCTGAAAACTTGTTTTTCAGCTTCTCAGAGTATCTTCTTTTAGCCACTCTGATTTCCATATTCAGTGTGTTCCTGGCTTGATTGTACATTAACATGATTTTAGTGTGACAAAATCGCTTACTAACTTACTTGCATCTATGTAAAGTTATAAAAAATGTACAAATACATTGCCTTGAAGACATAACACAAACCTTAAAGCTACTGTAAAAACAATTATTTAAACTACTTTACAGCTTAAATAATATGCAAGTTATAACAGAAGAATTAATGTACGAGCTTTTATAAAATTATAAGCTTCACATTTCTACCTAAACCCTCCAAAATGGCCCCATTCACTTCCATTGTAAGTGTCTCACTGTAACCTAATTTTTGCCTCTTTTTAAGTTAGGATGAGAATAGATCCAATGAGCCATCCTATACATGTGGATTAGCTGGTCACTGTAAAATGAAAAATATCAATCTTAGTGTCATGTCTATACCATAGACATCTCTGGATCAACGATATTTAAAAGATTAACAAATTACGAGTTAGTGACCATTTTTCATATATTGTGAATTGTGAGAATTTGCTTTTCCACATTATTACTTATACTTACCACAAAAACCAGTGAATTTTTTTCAAATCCAGTGAAATAGTGCTAATTCGTCTTTTGTTTCCATTCTCGAACTTAAGACATTAATGTTGTAAAATGAGCTTTTAACATTATTTTTTAAGATGACTGCTTTTAAGAAAAGACTTAAAATACATGAGCAAGTTTACCTCAACCTGAGAATATTGGGCTGTTGAGTAAAGAAAGACAAGCAATAACACTGATTATAGCTTTATTCCAGCACTAGCACAGATTTTACCCTAAAATCCTGAGACCCAGCAAATTGACAATTTTGGCTTATAGATTTTTGTAACATCACTGTTTGGTACATATGAGTCCTGCCATTGAGTTCATCTGATGGTTTTGAAGCTGTACATTTACAACTGTTCAAAGGTTGATTACTGAATCTATTCAAATGAGTTTCAAGTTTTCTGTTGTTTCAGACGAACTTCATCAATTTTACACTGGTAAGGCACTCACCACCACTGCCCTTTCCCACAATGCACATGACATTTATAGATTTTGCAGGTGCTTTTGTGATTTCTTTTTTTTTTTTTTTTTGATAAATATTGTGAATGCATTTTGTTTATTGTGATTTTGGTAAATGTTTTTTCCTTTATTTACACATTTTTCATTTGAAAGTGAATGCCTAGTTTTTATTTATCGCCTCTGGTTTAAATAGAGTGGCTGAATATGTATTATTTACATGTTTTTCATTACTATTACATTTCTGGATAGTTTATGTATCATGAAATGTATGTATTATGCAGTTATGTGGCAAAAAACAAAAACATACGTCATATCACTTGTAACAAGAAAAAAATGAAATTCACAGCTTTTCAACGCTTTTGTTTGCAACTTTGAAGTTTCTTTAACTTTGTCCCAATTTAAGTAAGACCTTACGAACGAATGGTAAAACCCCACCCTGAAGACTAAAGAAAGAGACGGAGGAGACAACAGAATATCATCATGTCAGACACTGTCAGTGAAGGTGAGATACACAGACAAATCTGAGTTCTAAATATATATGTTCAAGGGGAATATTGTCATTTAATTCTGCCAATAGAATTCATATTCCTAAAGGAAAAACTAAGAAATGCATTTTTAGAAGTACTTTGTCTTCATGCTGCAAATGTTTTGAATCCAAAAATATTTTACAAAAGACTCATTTGTCGACAAAAGTCCACAAGTCATTTGTAACAAAACAGTTATTTATTATTAATCCATGTAAATCTCAGCATGATGTGAAAATTAGGGGAGTTTTGTCCAAAGAGTCAAATGAGGCAGTCTCCAAGAAAAATTAGGAGAAGAAAATAAATGACCAAACAGAAAACAAAGTTTGATGAAAAATGAGATCAAATAGTGTGTAAAGCAGTCATTTTTCATCACGAAATATAGGTCAAATGTCACACAAGTGGAGGCCATGGGCCCTATTTTAAGTGCAGTGCTATGATATATGCACAAAGTAAGTGGGCATGGCCTGAAGTTTTGATACTTTCATGCAAGTGTGCGCTAAGTTAACATTAAATTGTGGGTTGGCAAAATAGTGCATGCAAAGTGTGAATGGGTTTGGTCAAGTGCAATTTCAGAGTGTTTTGAGTGTTATGAGCGGTGAGTGTTATTTATATAAACTGCAGCAGTGCTCTGTCTTGTTAATTAATATAGTTAACAAGATAGTACGGGTGACAAATTAAAGGAAAAACCTATGCAGATGCTTCCACACAGGTGCACTGCATGGTACAATTAAGCAGTTCACATCCAGTCATGTTCTGTGGCACTTATAAAAATGCTGAGCAGGCCCTGTTGATTCTGATTTTGTATAAAGATGGCAAGAGGAAAAGATCTACACTGGTCTACAGAGATATGGAAAAAAGTGATACGGTCAGACGGCAAGTGGGCAAGTGCATGTGTCGCGTACATCAAGAGAATGGTACAGGCCTGAATGCTTGACCCCTACAGTGAGGGGATCCGGTGGCTCTGTTATGCTGTGGGGGGCATTTTGCTGGCATGGTTTGGGTCCACTTGTCCCCTTAGAGGAAAGGGTCACTGCAAATCAATTCAAAGTTGTTCTGAGTGATCACCTTTATCCTATGATCAAACATTTCTATCCTGATTGGAGTGGTCTCTTCAAGGATGACAATGTCCCCCCATCCATAGGGCATGAGGGGTCACTGAATGGTTTGAGGAGTATGAAAATGATATGAATCGTATGCCGTGGCCTTCGCAATCACCAGATCTCAACCTAACTGAACACCTATGGGAGATTTTGGCCTGATATGTTAGTTCTCCACCACCATCATCAAAACATCAAATGAGGGAGTATCTTTTGGAAGAATAGTGTTCCATCCCTCCAGTAGAGTTCCAGAGACTTGAAGAATCAATACCAAGGCACATTGAAGCTGTTCTGGCAGCACGTGGTGGCCCAACACCTTACTAAGACACTTTATGTTGGTTTTTCCTTTAATTTGAAATACAAATATGTAAAAATAAATAAATGTAGAAATAAATAAAAAAGGGAATAAATAAATGTGTAAATAAATGAATGTGGATATAAATAAATGCAATTATACATAAATAAGGAAATAAAAGTAAAAATGCTTATGTATGTCAGATTTTAACATTTATTTGTATATTGATATGTACACTTTTATTCATTTTTTACATTTATTTGAAGATATATTTATTTTTATTTTTTTAATATTGTCCCAATTGGTCCTCCATACTTTCGGCATTCGAACATTAAGCTGGAATCTTTCGAACTGTCACTGCACATATTTGAGATGATATTATTGCTCTTGAACAGAAAACATTATTTCACACTCGCTGTAACACGTCCCAAAATGGCAGCCCTCTGTCGTTGTGAGTGGCTTTGAGCAGATTTCTTCTGCTCCAGTGGACATCTATCATACCAGTTTCGCACTTAAAATGTAAGCCAATATTTTTTCCGTATGCTCCAATGTGCTGAGGGGCCGATGTGCTGTGTTATGTTTACCGCCTGTGTGTGTTTACTGTGTTTACTTACTATTACAAATGTGGCTTACATAAAGCCTATTACTTTGAGAAGAAATTATAAGTGAGCGGTTCGGGTCGGATTAAGTCTTAATCTAACGGTACCTGTCGACCGGGTCGGTTGGGTCATGTGGTCTCGGGTACAGGTCAGGTTCGGGCCTCATTTTAAGGCCTGTGCAGACCTCTATCTTACACTAACCCTTGCCCTGAGTGAAAGCGGTCACCTGTTTTTGGAGGTGCCCATCCCATTCTGGAGTAACCACGGCCCCTGCTGGGTGAAGTCCTCGACGGTGTCGCTGAACAGGCTGACCTGGGAGATGGGGCATCAAGGAACCGTACCTTGTCAGCTTCCCACATCTCAAACAAGTTGAGCCATAGGTGGCGCTCCTGGACCACCAGGGTGGACATCGCCTGCCCAAGAGTCCGTGCCGTGACCTTCGCAGCTCCTGCATCAATCCCGAGTCAGAACTACCCTCGTGCAGTTCTCTTAGCGCCTTGGCTTGGTGCACTTGCAGGAGAGCCATGGCATGCAGGGCGGAGGCGGCCTGTCCAGTGGCACCGCAACCCTTAGCTGCCAGAGATGACGTAACCCTACAGGCGCTGGACGGGGGTCTCAGGCGGCCCTGCCAGGTGGTGGCATTTTGCAGGCACAGGTGCACCGCAACTGCCTTATCCACCTGGGGAATCGCCGAGTACCCCCTGGCAGACCCACCATTGAGGGTAGTGAGAGCGGAGGAACTCAGAGACCAGGTCCGGGCAGTGAAAGGTGCCCGACCTCGTGAGCTCCTCGTGCACCTCCAGGAAGAAAGGGACCGGGGTGGGGTATGGCCATGAGTGGCGCTCCGGGCCCAGGAACCAATTGTCAGGCTGCAAGGGTTCAGGAGGGGTGGAGGGTTCCACTCCAGCCTGATGCACGCAGCCGACCGGGCAAGCATAGCTGCCAGCTGCGCGTCAGTCGGCGACTGGGCGACCGCACCCGAAGGTGGGAGCCCAGTCGAGTCCTCGGCATCCGACTGGACAACCCGCTCTCCGATGCTGCAATCGAGAGCTCATCCACTTCGCAAGCGCCGAAACGAGATCACGAACTCGCCCTGAGACGAGCCGGCGGTCTCATCCCAGCGGGGCAAACGAGCGTACTGGGGAATGGGAGGTCCGTGGGGAGTTACCCGGCAGAGTGGCTCCCATTGGGGTCCCCAATTCGCCCCCAGTGCTAACCAACGCAGCCTAAAACCCGTAGGTAGAAGGACCGAGGCGGGGAGCCGCTGGGGTGGTTTTTCTCTCTAACAAAGGAAAAACCACGACTGCAACGTTGCTATGGTCACGCGCTCGCAGTGAGAACATGACCCGTCCACGAACGCTGTCTCCACGTGGGCAGCGCCCAAACACGTAAGCCCACGATCGTGGCCATCGGAAGCGGAGAGGTAATGACCGCAACCAGGAAATACACACAAACGGAGAGGCATCTTTAAAAAGACGCTCTCCGTTAATGCCACTCTTTTAGAAGGGAAAATATACTCTTTTAGTTGGAAGAATATACTCTTTTAGCTGCTGAAGCACCCAGGGGCATTCTCTGCACTTCACCAGTGCAAGAGGGGGAGAAGCCGCTGTAATGCGCCGTAAATCCAACAGCATTTCGAGGTGAATGGATCGGCAGAGTAATTCAGCTCACTGAACACAACTGCTCGGCTCCAAAGAGAAAATCTGAATGAGTGGTTGCGAGCCAGCTCCTTTTATACCCGTATGTCCGGGTGAGCGGCATGCAAATTGCTACTCGCCAATTCCCATTGGCCTTTTTTCAAAGATCATAGGTGTTCAGGGCTCCCAAGGGCGACCCCTAGTGTCGCTACATCGACACAATGTCGAGTGAGCGAAAGATATGGAGTTCCAGATTCCCACGGATGACGCAAAAAGAATGATGCGGTTGTCAAGTTAGATATCTTGCTTAATTTTTTCATTGCCCAACCAAGTAGAGCTGTTAGTGAGCCTCGTGAGTTTACTGAGTGTGCACAAGAGACAGCTCACGCGATGTGAATTGGTTTGTTTTGATGTTTCATTGATGAACTGTGGTAAGGGCTTCCATTTCCAGCGGTACTTAAGTGTGAGGACATATGTACACTAGGAGACTGTGCCCAATACACTTGTGCATACTGAACACGCTCAGCTCGCTCATGTGGGTCAAACGCAATAATTTTGATCACATTAAAATCATATTTGTAACAAGTAACAACCGAGCAGACACTAAATGCTACTCCAATCTGTAGAAGTACATTGTAAAAAAAAAAATGTCTGCAGTATGAAATGCACATGTAAAAGTAATGTAGTGTGCTAAACTATTTAGAAAAAAAAAAACCTAAAGCCTTAGAATAATATTTATATGCCCCTATATAATTTTAAGCAAATATAGGTTATTCGACACACAAAGTTATCATATGACTTGATCTCAACATATTGCTGTCGTAGCTGCTTCCATGTTTTGCATAATTTGAACACGTTATAATTTCAGTAGATTGCAGAGGCTTAATGGAATCCTCCGAACTGTGGTGAAAATGGCACCAGAAACTAATATTTGTCTCAGATGATTGTATTAACCCTTAAATACATGGGTGTTTTGCCAAACATTATTACATACTATGATTGGATAGTGTAACATTTTCAAGACAATTAGAAAATAATCATGTATTCTGTTAGATTTTGATGTTTTGTTTTTCATATATCAAAAAGATAGAACAGGATTCATTACTTCCACACTGAAATTTCATGGGACGCAACTCATTGAGCTACACGTAAGCTACACATATGTATTTTCTCAGGCACTTACTGGTATAAATATGTAAACAGCAGAAATCATAAATGGCAGCACATCAATAACAGCAAACCTTGATGTTATTGTTTGTGTTCTTCAGAATAAAGAAAGCCAAACACATTTGAGACAGCATAAGCTTGAGTAAATTATGAGAGAACTATCATGTTTGGGTGAACTACTCGCACACTCAACAACTCAACCAGAAGTTTAAAAGTTAAAGCTGTAGTGTGTAATTTCTCCAGCATGTTGCAGAAGCAAATTATTCATGATTTATACCAATTTATTTTACAGTGAGTGAAATGGAGGAGAATGCAGAGCATGATTACTCAAACAGTAAGTTGATAAAAAACCACAAGCTACTTTGAAGTAGGATTTACTAGGAAAGGAAATACACAAACGGATGTATTTTATATCCTATTTACATTTAACAGCAAAATATGTTGTTGTTTAAGGTGATGCACTTTCAGTACTACAACTGAACTCGGTCTGTTTTGTAATGTTTTTCAGCATCAAAAAGTGTATCTGGAAAACAAAAGCTGAACTTAGTGCTGTGTGGAAGGGATGGATCACTAAAGGTCACCATGTCAAAACTTATAAGAGGGACAAAGAAAAATATTTTCACAGCACAGAGAGGGAGCAGTAAATTTTGTGTGATAAAGGAGGAGAAGGTAGATGGACGTCTGATCACTCTGGTGGAGCTTCCAGCTCTTTCTCAGCTCTCAGAGGAGGAAGTGATGCATCAATTTCTTCACTGTGTGTCACTCTGTCATCCTGGAGTTCATGTTTTCCTCCTCATTATTCCTGATGCTCCACTCACTGATGAAGACAAAGCAGAAATGGAAGAGATCCAGAGAATATTTGACTCCAGAGAGCACTTCATGATGCTTTTCACTTCTAATGACACTGTTAATAGAGGAGTTGAAGATGTCATAAAGTCCAGCACAGAATATCAGAGATTAATCAGTCTCTGTGAAGGTCGATACCACGTGATAGGGTTAAAGGAACATAAAAACTCCAAACAGATCTCAGAACTGCTGGATTACATAGAGAACTTGAAGACTGAACCCTATTCACTTCACATGTATGTGAAAGCTCAAGAGAAGAGAGTCAGACAAGAATTGGAGCAGAAATATAAAGAAGAACTGAAGAGAATGGAGAAGAAAATCAAAGAACTACAAGAGAAGATTCAGTCATGTGGTGAGTGGATTTTATTTTTCAAATAAAGCATTTTAATGACTTTCAATGACCTTAAAGCAACAGTTGACCCAAAAAAATGAAAATCTGCTGATAATATATTCACCCCCAGCCTATCCAAGATGTGTATGACTTTTTTTCTTCATCAGAACAGAAATGAAATTTTTTAGGAAAGTATCCTGGCTCTGTTGCTCCATCCAGTGCAAGTGAATGGCCATCAATGTTTGACGGTCCAAAAGTAACATTTAGGCAGCATTAAAGTAATCCACACAACTCCAGTTGATCAAGTCATTGTGATCTCATAAGATAACGTTTGTACTCTTATGTAAAGTAAATTTGCTTACATTTGTTTACACAGAGAAATGTATGATAATGACACATTGACAGCATCAAAGCGTTATAATTTTTACGTATAAACACCCTTAGAACTGTACACATTATTACGTATACTGATTGAATCAATGAATATAGAATTAATGGAATTAATCGGCTTATTTTATTGCATATTTAGTCTTTGCCTAATATGACATTATAACAGTTTCTTCCTGTTCTGTTATTTCCACTGCCATGTTCAACATGTTTCAAAGGATTGCATCACTTAAAGCAACACTACAATTTAAAATTAACTCTGTAATCATTTAATCATTCATGAAGCATTTCATGTTTATTTTGTTTACCATGGGACACTAAAATAGATTTCAGAATGTGATGCGTCTTAAAAGGTGGAAAAAAAGCACCATAAAATACACCACAAAAACACCATCAAACAATGCAAAAGTAATCCATTCTATGTATATGCTATAATCCACATCTTCAGATCGCTCTGTGTGAGAATAGACCCAAATTTAAGCCTTTTATTCAACGTTTTCCATCATGATACTTTGCTGCTCCCACCGGCCCGGTAACCGTTGGCTCGTTTTACTTTTAAAAATGCCACAAAACATATCTGCTTTACGGCAGTGATGTCGAATGCTCATTGGCTCTCACGTGTCATGTGACCATTTAATGACATGCCGTATTCTGTTATGTTTCATTTTGAATGAAATAGCAGATCACTCACAGGAGATCAGAAAAAGATTTTTTGAGATTAATAACTTCAGTCCCTCAATTAATATCGTTCCTCGAGACTATTGTATGTTGTCAGAGAGCACATCCAATGCAGCACATAAGCGTTTGGACTACCTTGTACTGAATTTTGTCATTTGTTGAATAAATAATTGTGATTACATTTATCTGCATGTGTTTTGTATTATTAACAAATGGTCAGGGTTAGGTTTAGGGGTTTGTGTGGGATTAACGGTTATAACACATTTATAAATATATTGTAACTATAAATTATTGTCACTTTACATTAATCTGCCTGTTACATTTTTATATTGTTGAAAAGTGGTTATGTTTAGGTGTTTGGTGAGGGTTAAAGGATCTCAAATATCTATAAAATAGTACAAATGTACAAACATATGTTTTTATTTTAAATATATTTGAAAAATAAAAAAAGTTGATAATGGATTTGTAAATATTTTACAATTCTAACACTGTAAATACATAAAAATATTGACGTTCTAGTGCTGTCTATACATCTATATTCCACATTTTAGCATCTATCAAGCCATACAAATAGTATGTACATTTAAATGTTCAAACAAAACTTTCAAATAGCTACTTATATAAATTATAATAATGAGATCAGGCTGATAAAGTAATGTCTTCTGAAGTGAATCAATCAATCAAAACAAATCGCTAATTAAAACGTACATTTTTAAATCAGTGCTTTGACCAGCTCTCTGTAGCTGTTTGAATTGACCTAACTCTCACGTGAAGTACGTTCCTCTGTAGTAAACAGAAAATAACTTCTGAATTCTCACATGAACGCACCAACGTGTTTACGTCACGCGACAGCGACGTTAGGCGTGGAGTGCTAGCAGGAAGCTATTTTTAAAGTTAATAAAGTTTTAATTAGCGATATGTTTTTCACTGAAATGTATCGATTCACTTCAGACGACATTACTTGATCGACTGGAGTCATGTGGATTACTTTGATTGTGCCTAAATATGCTTTTTGGACCTTCAAAATTGATGGCCGTACACTTGCATTGGATAGAGCTACAGAGCTGGTATACTTACTTTAAAATGTTTTAATTTCTGTTCTGATGAAGAAAGAAAGTCATATACATCTTGGATGGCCTGAGGGTGAATAAATGATCATCAAATTTTTATTTTTGGGTGAACTATTCCTTTTCAGGTTTTTAAAAACAGCCACCTATGAAATAATATGGAGTGCTACATCCTGTTTCCAGCGAAACTTGGACAGTTATATATGGACATGACAATATTAAGCAGAACATCTATAGATATTTATGCCCATTAGTTTTCCATTTGTCGTGAAACCTGTCCTTAATAGATTTTGTTCTTTTTAATAATCTCTATCATGTGATTTTCAGGCGCTGAAGGTGAAACCGATGATCTGAAGTGTTTCAGAATTGTTCTGATCGGGAGGACTGGAAGTGGAAAGAGTGCAACAGGAAACACTATTCTGGGACACAAGGAGTTTAATAGCCAATCTAGCACAGATTCAGTGACGACTGATTGTCAGAAGGCAGTTGGTGAAGTTGATGGTAAATCAGTAGCTGTTGTTGATACTCCAGGACTCTTTGACACAACACTGTCAAATGAACAAGTGGTAGAAGAAATCGTGAAATGTGTTTCACTGTCAGCACCTGGACCTCATGTCTTCATCATTGCGTTGAGTTTGGGAAGATTCACCAAAGAAGAGATGGACACTTTAAATCTGATAAAGAAGGTCTTTGGTCCAAAAGCTGCACAGTTCAGTATTGTTCTGTTCACTAGAGGAGATGATCTTGAGGATCAGTCCATAGAAGTTTATGTGAAGAAAAGCAACTCTGCAGAACTCAAGAAACTGATCAGAGACTGTGGAAACAGATTCCTGGTTTTCAACAACAAAGAAAAACAAGATCGAACTCAAGTGACTAAGCTGATAAATATGATAGAAGAGGTGAAGAATTCTAATCAGGGTCGATATTTTACTAATGAAATGTTTGAGGAGGCAGAGATGTCCATTAAAAAGAGAATGGAGGAAATACTGAAAGAGAAAGATAGAGAAATCCAGGCTCAGAAAGAGGAATTACGAGTCCAATATGACATGGAACTCAAGAAGAGACTAGAGGAAGAGAAAAGAAGAGCAGATGCGGAAAGAGTGCAGATGGAGAATAAATTGAGAGAAAAAGAGGAAAGTCTTAGAAAAGAGTTTAAGGAGAAAGAAGAGGCAGAAAAAAAGAAACAAGTGATGGAGAACCAGAAACGATCAGAGGAGGAAAAACAACAAAAAGCAGAATATCATCAAAAAATAGAAGAGATGAAGAGAGAGATTGAAAATCAGAGATCACAGTATGAAAAACAGCAGAAAGAAAGAGAAGAGGAAGATAGAAAGAGAGAAGAGAAATACAAACAAGAACAAGAAAAGATGAAAAATGAACAAGAACACATCATAGAAGAGTTAAAAAAGAGACAAGAAGAGGACAATAAAAAGAGAGATTTGGAGGAAAGAAAGAGGAGTGAACAAGAAGAAAAAGAAAGACAAGAATGGGAGAGAAAAATAAAAGAGGCTGAAAATGACAGAAAAGAGATTCAAGAGGACATTAAACAACAACAGAGAGAATGGGTGGAGGACAAGAAAAGAGAGATGAGAGAACGAGAGGAAGAAGAAATAAATAGAAAAAAGAAACACGAGGATCAGCTGAGAGAAAAACAAGAAGAACTGGAGAACATGAGAAAGAAATTCGTCAGAGAGAGAGAAGAAGAAAGACAGAAGAGAGAGGACGAGAGACAACAAGAGAGAAGAGAAAAAGAAAAGAAAGAGAGAGAGTATGAAGAAAAGAAAGATGAAATGAAAAGACATTATGAGCAGCTGGAACAAAAGATGAAAGAGGAGTGGGAGAGAAGAAAACGAGAGGATGATGAGAGGAGAGAAGAAGAGAGAAAGAAATGGGAGAAAAAGATTGAAGATCTGAAACAAGAGCGAGAGGAAGAGATCAAGAGAAGAGATAAAGAGGAGAGAGACAGAAGAGAAAGAGAAGTGACAGAGCGTGAACAGATGAAACAGAAACATGAAGAGGAAATGCAGAAGATGAAGAAGAAATATGAAGATGAAGCCAGAAAACAAGCAGAAGAATTTAATGATTTCCAAAACAAGACTTATACATGGCATAGGTTTTATAGAGGCATAAATATCTGTTCGATTCTGTAGTGCTTTTTAAAGCTGCTGTATGTAATTTTTAAAAAGTATGTTCTTTGTATCTTAGCTGAAGATGCAGTCATTTGTAACTAAAGCACAGATTGATTTTCCTGAAGAGTGTAATACTGTGACTTGGTGGCTCAATCAAAACATTTATTGCTCTTTTTTATTGAGTGGCCATTCAGCCTGACAACAACACGAGTGCTTCTCATTTCTAAAATTGTGCATCCTTGTTTCATTTCCTTGTTTCCTTGCTCCTCTCTTTGAGGGCACAAGGAAGGAATGCAAGATGTCACTTCACAGCATGTCTTTGCGCAGCTGCAGCTCATCTGAGCACTCGCCGTTGTGTTGTTGAAATCGTAATAATTCAAGATGCATTGCTAAAGTATGTGACAATTATGGTTTATTTAAACCGCAAATGTGAAAAATGAATTAAAATGGTTGTGTCACATGTGAAGGGGGAGGAGAATTCATGCATGCATCAAATGCTTCCACCAAAAAGTCTTCCACAGAGGATGCTCCGGTGTTTCCCCACTCAAGTGTCCTTGAAAAGCTTCCTCAGTCCTCGATCCTCTACTCCTCAAGGGGCGTTTAGAGGATTGATACCTCCTTCATGATGGCGGACTTTGATGGGTTTCTGGAACACGAGGACGGAGGAGCGAGGAAACATCCAGTAAAATATTGAAAAGCACCCCATGACCTCACCAACAGAGTTTGGGTGGGACTATCTGTTTGGCCAACTCAATGAAAAAGATGGGGAGTGTTATTTTTGCAATTCCATTTGGTGTCATTAAAAGTGGAGAAATTACACTCTTCAGCTTTAATTCAGCAGACACAGGAACATTGAAATGAATGGGAATGTTCTCCAGGTATTTTAAAGCTTTTTGGCTGTAACTGATGAACATTTTCACCACTTTAATCTCTCATTTGTCTTCGCTTGTAAATTATAATTCATTTGAAATTGCTATAAAATTAAAATGATTTCACAAGACAATATACTGTATAATGTTAAACAATATCTGAGTTCATTACTAAATGATGAAAATATGATGAAATTAAAGTAAAATTGCATGTCATGTCAACTGCCCGTATATACCACAATATTGTTTAAGGGGTAGTTCATTCAAAAATGAAAATTATATCACTATTTACTCACTTCCATGTTGTTCCAAACCTGCATGACTTTATTTCTTTGGAGCTTGACAGGCCCTTGTCACTGTATGCTTTTGGTGTTTGGGAATGTGATTCAAGAACATTCTGCTAAACATCTCCAAATAAGATTTCACCAGAAAACCGTTTTTTTTTTTTTTTAATTATATTATTGTAATGATCTGCATGATCTGCAAGATTTTGATGTGATTCATTTAATTGATGAATAAAACATTAAACAATGACATGAAATAACAATTGTGTTACTGTTTATTTTCTTCTTTTCCTGGGTTATTATGTAGTAAGTTTTTACTTTTTAAGTTTAATGTTGGCTGAGATTTTCCTTTTTACTTTAATGTATAAAACAAAAATCAGTTTCTGAGTTGAAGTGACAAAATTATGCAATTCAACAAATTAATATCATGTTTGTGGTCTTGTAGCCTTTCATGTTTCCATACGTATCATGTCAGGAGTTTGCCTTAAATCAGCTTTAGAGGCCTAGCAACACAGTTTTTTTTCTTATTCTTCCACTGGATGGAAGTTTATAGCAATCCAGTGTCTCAACAAGACATTTTAAGATGTTTCCCACTGACCTATGTTCCCTATCTGTCACTCACTTGACGTTGTGTCGATGTAGTGACACTAGGGGTCACTCTTGGGAGCCCGAGACACCTCTGGTCTTTGATAAAAGGCCAATGAAAATTGGCGAGTGGTATAAAAGGAGCTGGCATGCAACCACTCATTCAGATTTGGTCGATGTTTACTGAGCTGACCTTTCATTCACCACTGCTGGATCTGACGGCGCATTTCAGCGGCTTCTCCCTCCTCTGCACTGGTGCACTGAAGAGAACGCCCCTGGGCGCTTCGGCAGAAAAAGAGAGTATATTTTTCTAAAAGAGTATATTTCTCTAAAAGGGCGGCACACACGGAACGTCGTTTTAAAGATGCGTCTTTTTAAAGATGCCTTTCCGTTTGTGTGTTATTCCTGGTTGCGGTCGTTATCTCTCAACTTCTGACGGTCACGATTGCTGTCTTTCGTGTCTGGGCATGACCCACGCGGAGACAGCGTTCGGGGATGGATCATGTACTCATTGCGAGAACATGACCATGGCAACGTTGCAGTCGCGGCTTGCTTTGTAAGTTCTACCTACGGGTATGAGGCCAGCACAGCTAGCACTGGGGGCGATTTGGGGACCCCAATGGGACCACCTCCGCCAGGTATCCCCCACGGACCTCCCATTCCCCAGCACGCTCGTCTCCCCGAGTCCGCCTGCTTGTCTCACGGCGAGTTCGACCTCTTGTTCGGAGCCCACGAAGCTGATGAGCTCTTGAGCGCAGCATCGGAGATCAGGCTCGTCCAGTCGGACGCAGAAGCCTCAGCTGAGCTCCCCCCCACGGGTACGGTTGCCCAGTCACAGGCTGACACGGAAATGACGGACATGCTTTTCCGGGCAGCCGTGAGCGTTGGGCTAGAATGGAACCCTCCACTCTCCCCTGAACCCTTGTGGCTCGATGATTGGTTCCTGGGCTTGCGGCGCTGCTCAAAGCAGCCATGCCCCACTCCAGTTCCTTTCTTCCCGAAAGTGCATGAGTAGCTGACAAAGTCGTGGGAGGCACCTTTTACTGCCCGGTCCTGATCTTTCAGCTCCCCTGCCCTCACTACCCTCGATGGTGGGGTGGCCAGGGGCTATTCGGCGATTACCCCGGTGGATAAGGCGCTCGCATAGCACCTATGCCCGCAGAGTGCTGCCACCTGGCGCGGGCACCCAAAGCTCCCATTCAAGGCCTGTAGGTTTACATCGTCAACTGCCTCGAGTTGCTGGCAATTCTGCTCGCCCTGCGGAGATTTCAGCTGTTGGTCCAGGGCAAGCATGTGTTAGTTCGGACAGACAACACGGCAATGGTAGCATATGTCAACCGTCAAGGGGGTCTGCGCTCCCGTTGTATGTCACAACTCGCCCGCCATCTCCTCCTCTGGAGTCAACAGCACCTCAAGTCGCTGCGAGCCACTCACATCCCAGGCGACCTCAACACTGCAGCGGACGCACTGTCACAGCAGGTTACCCTCAGGGGAGAGTGCAGACTCCACCCTCAGGTGGTCCAGCTGATTTGGAGTTGATTAGGGCAGGCACAGGTAGACCTGTTCACCTCCCAAGAATCCTCCCACTGCCCGCTCTGGTACGCCCTGACCGAGGCGCCTCTCAGTATAGACCCACTGGCACACAGCTGGCCCCCCGGACTTCGCAAATATGTATTTCTGGTAATGCATCCTGGTAACACCCTACTGGCCCACTCAGACGTGGTTCTCAGACCTCACGCTCCTCACGACAGCCCCCCCCCTTGGAAATTCCCCTGAGGAAGGACCTTCTTTCTCATGGACGGGGCACCATCTGGCACCCGTGACCAGACCTCTGGAATCTCCATGACTGGACCCTGGACGGTACGCGGAAGACTTAATTGGTCTACCACCCGCAGTGGTAGACACGATCATTCAGACTAGGGCCCCCTCTACGAGGCGCCTGCATGCCTTTAAGTGGCGTCTGTTCACTAAGTGGTGTTCTTCCCGACGCGAAGACCCCCAGAGATGCGCAGTTGGATTGGTGCTTTCCTTCCTGCAGGAGAGGTTGGAAGGGCGGCTGTCCCCCTACACCTTGAAGGTGTATGTAGCTATAGTGGCACACCACGGCACAGTGGACGGTAAGTCCTTAGGGAAGCACGACCTGATCATCAGGTTCCTGAGTGACGCCAGGAGGTTGAATCCCTTCAGACCATGCCTCGTTCCCTCATGGGACCTCTTTGTAGTTCTTCAGGGTCTACAGAGAGGCCCCTTTGAGCCCTTGCAGTCAGCTGAGCTTAAAGCACTCTCCTTGAAGACTGCCCTCCTGACTGCGCTCACTTCCATCAAGAGGATAGGAGACCTGCAAGTGTTCTCTGTCAGCGAAACGTGCCTGGAGTTCAGTCCGGGCTACTCTCACGTGATCCTGAGACCCCGACCGGGCTATGTGCCCAAGGTTCCCACGACCCCTTTTAGGGACCAGGTGGTGAACCTGCAAGCGCTGCCCCAGGAGGAGGCAGACCCAGCCCTGACGTTGCTGTGTCCGGTGCGCGCTTTATGCAACTATTTGGATCACACACAGAGCTTTAGAGTCTCTGAACAGCTCTTTGTCTGCTTTGGTGGACAGCGGAAAGGCAGTGCATATCACACCCAGGACGTGCCGCCCCTGGTAGGGATACGAGCCCATTCTACTAGGGGTGTAGCGGCCTCCTGGGCCTTGACCAGTGGCGCCTCTCTAACAGACATTTGCAGAGCAGCTCCCCTGAGCTGAAGATGTGCGCAAATCTCCTCGATGTGAACAATCTTTTAGGGTCGAATTGGCGAAGACTTTCTGTCAAGACTAATCATCACATCATTTGTTCAATAATCAATTATCTTTACTTCATTCACTGGTCTTTCCTGATTGAACTTTTGATTTATTTACATGGAGTATCATCTGCTACACTTCACTGCCATCACTAGGCGCAAGTGACACTTCTGTTCAAGATGCTCTTGTGGAAATTAGTGTAGAGTTAGTAGAGAAAAAGTCGATACAAATCAAACTACAAAAGTTGTTACTAAATCAAATTTCTGGCCAATGTAAGTACAATGTTTTAACACTGTCAGTTACAATATTATTTGTTAACTTCAAGAATAATGGTACAACATTCAAGAGAGCTAAGATTGTCAATGTTTATTGAACAGAAATCTCATTGCTAATACTAATATATGCTAATTACAGTTGCACATGTGACCTATGTTAGTTTTTTTGAATACATCGTGCATCTAGGGGTCAACATTACCATATTGGTCCTAATATAAGATATATTATCCTTATATATTATTACTATATTATATTATCCTTATATTCGGACCAATACAGTAATACATGAAAACAAGTTTATACTGAACATGACATTTTTTGAGTCAGGATTATTTAAGTGGGTAATTATGTTTTGCTTATGCCAGATGCCCAAGAAACCAGCAGTCGAC
Source organism: Myxocyprinus asiaticus (assembly GCF_019703515.2). Taxonomy (NCBI): domain Eukaryota; kingdom Metazoa; phylum Chordata; class Actinopteri; order Cypriniformes; family Catostomidae; genus Myxocyprinus; species Myxocyprinus asiaticus. The sequence goes on along the minus strand of NC_059356.1, from coordinate 49,420,682 downwards.
AGAGATTCCATTTTCACTGTCCTGTGTTCATCTAAAGAGGCCATAGTCCAAAATGGCAACATAGCTACACTGTAAAAAAAATGTTTTTACAACAACAAAAAAAACATTGGCAGCTGTGATTGCCAGAATAATTATGTAAAAAATATAGTAAAAATGTAAACAACTTTACAGAACAACCTGTAAATTTTACAGTTTAAAACTGTTGTAATTTACATGACCATGATGGCACTGTAAAAAACAAAAAGACAAATTCTGTTAAATTTACAGTAAAAAAAAAAAAAAAACCTTCAAAATTGATATTAGCCTACTGAAACTGTAAAAATCTGCTTTTTAATTTATAAGGTATTTGTTGTAACTACAGAAGAGCACATGATGATATGATCACCAATAGAGGCTCTTCCAGGAGCAATGATCAATAAACATGTGGAGACAGTGCTCAGTGTGACACACACAAACACTAAACACTATCAGGGTAACACATGTGAAATTAAAATAATGTAATAAACATTAAATAAACTACATCAAATATAAAACAGTACACCCCAATGTATGTAACTGATATAAAAAATAAGAAGAAAGATAACTATTCCCATAAAATATAATGAAATATAATGGGTCCCATTACAATATACTGCTTTATACTGTAATTTTAACAATAATTTGCTGTAAAAAGTAAATGTACTCTCTTGCTAAACATGTAATTTTATTTTTACCATTAATTATACAGGAAAATCATACTTTTTCAATCTAAAAAAAAATTATTTTTTACAACATTTTTTTGTAAAAACTACTGTATTGTCTTTTAAAATATATTAAAAAATGTTACTGCATATTTTACAGTTAATACTCGTTAATCAATTAACGTGTTATTTCTGTAGCATTTTTACAGTCTTTTACTGTTAAAATTACAGACATTTTTTACAGTGTACTCCTAATCAGAGCATCTGGACAGAGCTTAGTAAGCAGCTAGAAAACAAGATCACTGCAAAGGCTCTATACACTTCTGTTAAATTAAATAGACACAACATCTGGACTGAGTTAGGGCTTACTCATGAATGTGATCACGAAACAAATGGCAGTAGTGATGACAGAGGGTCCCTTTACCCAGACCAAAAGATTGCTGGACTTTAGATCTTGAAGTTCCATTTCAGAAATGGATTGAATTCATGCCTGAAACGGTTAAATACAACAACAAGTTCTCTAAAACACAAAAAAGGGAATACACAATTTTAAGCCTGGCATCTGGACACATGTGATAAATCATCACATGTTTTTAAGTTTACATTTTTAAAGGTCCATTATTTGTGTTAATGGATGTTCGATAGTACACAGTAATTACATTTCAAAAGTAAAATCATTTTGGCTTCATTCTTAATTCATTGAGTCACGAGTTTCCACATACATATACACTATATTGCCAAAAGTATTCGCTCATCTGCCTTTAGACGCATATGAACTTAAGTGACATCCCATTCTTAATCCATAGGGTTTAATATGACGTCGGCCCACCCTTTGCAGCTATAACAGCTTCAACTCTTCTGGGAAGGCTTTCCACAAGGTTTAGGAGTGTGTTTATGGGAATTTTTGACCATTCTTCCAGAAGCGCATCTGTGAGGTCAGACACTGATGTTGGACGAGAAGGCCTGGCTCGCAGTCTTCGCTCTAATTCATCCCAAAGGTGCTCTATCGGGTTGAGGTCAGGACTCTGTACAGGCCAGTCAAGTTCTTCCACACCAAACTCGCTCATCCATGTCTTTATGGACCTTGCTTTGTGCACTGGTGCGCAGTCATGTTGGAACAGGAAGGGGCCATCCCCAAACTGTTCCCACAAAGTTGGGAGCATGGAATTGTCCAAAATCTCTTGGTATGTTGAAGCATTCAGAGTTCCTTCCACTGGAACTAAGGGGCCAAGCCCAGCTCCTGAAAAACAACCCCACACCATAATCCCCCCTCCACCAAACTTCACAGTTGGCACAATGCAGTCAGACAAGTACCGTTCTCCTGGCAACCGCCAAACCCAGACTCATCCATCAGATTGCCAGATGGAGAAGCGTGATTCGTCACTCCAGAGAACGTGCTTTACACCACTGCATCTGACGCTTTGCATTGCACTTGGTGATGTATGGCTTGGATGCAGCTGCTCGGCAATGGAAACCCATTCCATGAAGCTCTCTACGCACTGTTCTTGAGCTAATCTGAAGGCCACATGAACTTTGGAGGTCTGTAGCGATCGACTCTGCAGAAAGTTGGCGACCTCTGCGCACTATGCGCCTCAGCATCCGCTGACCCCGCTCTGTCATTTTACGTGGCCTACCACTTCGTGGCTGAGTTGCTGTCATTCCCAATCGCTTCCACTTTGTTATAATACCACTGACAGTTGACTGTGGAATATTTAGTAGCGAGGAAATTTCACGACTAGACTTGTTGCACAGGTGGCATCCTATCACAGTACCACGCTGGAATTCAATGAGCTCCTGAGAGCGGCCCATTCTTTCACAAATGTTTGTAGAAGCAGTCTGCATGCCTAGGTGCTTCATTTTATACACCTGTGGCCATGGAAGTGATTGGAACACCTGAATTCAATTATTTGGATGGGTGAGCGAACACTTTTGGCAATATAGTGTATATATATATATATATATATATATATATATATATAGTACTAGTCAAAAGTTTGAAAACATTACGATTTTTTAATGTTTCTGAAAGAAGTCTCTTCTGCTCTTATTTGATCAAATATACAGTGAAACAGTGATATTGTGAAATATTATTCCAATGTAAAACAGTTTTCTATCTGAATATATAGTAAACTGTAATTTATTCCTGTGATCAAAGCTGAATTTTCAGCATCATTACTTCAGTCTTCAGTGTCACATGATCCTTCAGAAATCATTGTAATATGCTGATTTGCAGCTCAAGAAACATTCATTATTATTATCAGTTGAAAACAGATGTGCTGCTTGGAAACCATGATACACAACCATTCAAAGGTTTGGGGTAAGTAATATATATATATAAAATAATACTTTTATTCAGCAAGGATGCATTAAATTGATCAAAAGAGACAGTAAAGACATTGATATTGTTAAAAAGATTTCTATTTCAAATAAATGCTGTTCATTTTACCTTTCTATTCATCAAAGAATCCACACAAAAAGACGGTTTCCACAAAAATATTAAACATGCAAAAATGGTTTTCAACATTGATTAAAAAAAATAAGAACCATTCTTAATAATTGAGCACCAATAATAATTGATAATAGTTGAGCACAAAATCAACATTTTACTATGATTTTTGAAGGATCATGTGACATTGAAGACTGGAGTTTTTATTATTATTATGCCAGTCAAATTACAAACAATGAACATGACAATAGTCATTCCAACATGTAGTATAAAATGTAGAGCATATATAGAATATACAGTATAATCTATAAAATAAAGAATACAAGTCAAATAAAAGGAAAACAAAAACGAAATTAAAAACAAACAAACAAACCATTGAAGACTGGAGTGATGCTGAAAATTCAGCTTTGACATCACAGAAATAAAATTACATTTTAAGTTATATTAAAACAGAAAACAGCTATTTAAAATGTATTGTTTCACAATAGTACTGTTTTTACTGTATTTTTTTTATCAAATAAATACAGCCTTGGTGAGATTAAGAGACTTCTTTCAAAAATGTTTAAAGATCTTTAATGTTTCCAAACTTTTGACCTGTACTGTATAGGCCCACACACACACACACACACACACACACACACACACACAGCCTATGTATGTATAAACACAGAGCTACAGCAAACAGATTATGGTGTCTGTATTTATGACAATGTTAATATTACTACTGTTATTCACATAACTACATACAGTAACAAGTAAAAACACAAGTAACAAGTAACAAGTTTGTGTTATAATCCACACATCCTGTGATCCGCTGTATCCGTTAAAAGTTGAAAACGCACAGTGGATAGGTAACAGTTAAGTGAATGTGACTATTTATGTGATTTGGTTTGCCATTTGGATCTTACCGTGTTACTTCAACTGTATTGTTAAAAAAAGACAGTCGCAAAAACGAAACTTTTACCAGCACAAACCAGCACAAACATAGCACAAATGATTGAGCCTATTTTGGGTGAATTTGGAGCATGTGGGGGGGCTGAGTGACCTCAGAATGACCTATAAATATAATTTTAATATCTAAAAAACCAAAGCAGCACAAACGAATATTTTTACAGCACAAACCAGCACAAACGATTGAGACTATTTTGCCGACGTTTTGCGTTGGGTGGGGGGCCAACTTCACACAGGTCCTTTACCGCCTTACAAAACCCCACAGATAGGGCAAAGAAGGCCACAGTAATGGGAAGACTTAATAATTTTACTGACTTGGATCTTTAAATCTCATTCAGCAAAATGAACAAAACTTATTCAAGTTATTTCTTTCATGTGTGACTTGACAGCTGCATAGACTCTCCAGGAAACTTGATTAGTTCACTTCCGTACTGTGTCTTCAGGTACGAGTCTTTCATTCGTAACGTTAAAGCTGCATAGTCTCTAAACAAGAAACAGAAATTATTTGTTCAAGTTCATCTCCCAACTGGGTCTTAGGAACTGGAACTTTAGTTAATTTGTCATGTGACTGCTACTCGGCTCAGCATAGAAGACAAAAGATTAATTTTACTGGTCTTTAGTTTACTTTTCTCTGTACAGCTCATCGTTCAGTGTGTTGCAGTCCTTTGTATTGTGATCAATGCATGTCAGTGTGACAATAAATTACATTTTAAAATAATAAAAATTGTCATGATGAATTGTTTTCGATGCCTATTTTTGGGCAGTTTCTCCCATTCTTCTTTGCAGGACCTCTCAAGCTCCATCAGGTTGGATGGGGAGCGTCAGTGCACAGCCATTTTCAGATCTCTCCAGAGATGTTCAATCGGGTTCAAGTCTGGGCTCTGGCTGGGCCACTCAAGGACATTCACAGAGTTGTCCCGTAGCCACTCCTTTGTTATCTTGGCTGTGTGCTTAGGGTCGTTGTCCTGTTGGAAGATGAACTTCACCCCAGTCTGAGGTCCAGAGCGCTCTGGAGCAGGTTTTCATCAAGGATGTCTCTGTACATTGCTGCATTCATCTTTCCCTCGATCCTGACTAGTCTCCCAGTTCCTGCCGCTGAAAAACATCCCCACAGCATGATGCTGCCACCACCATGCTTCACTGTAGGGATGGTGTTGGCCAGGTGATGAGCAGTGCCTGGTTTCGTCCAGACATGACGCTTGCCATTCAGGCCAAAGAGTTCAATCTTTGTTTCTCATGGTCTGAGAGTCCTTCAGGTGCCTTTTGGCAAACTCCAGGCGGGCTGTCATGTGCCTTTTACTGAGGAGTGGCTTCCGTCTGGCCACTCTACCATACAGGCCTGATTGGTGTAGTGCTGCAGAGATGGTTGTTCTTCTGGAAGTTTCTCCTCTCTCCACAGAGAAATGCTGGAGCTCTGTCAGAGTGACCATCGGGTTCTTGGTCACCTCCATGACTAAGGCCCTTCTCCCCTGATCGCTCAGTTTGGCCGGGCGGCCAGCTTTAGGAAGAGTCCTGGTGGTTCCAAACTTCTTCCATTTACGGATGATGGAGGCCACTGTGCTCATTGGGACCTTCAATACTGCAGACATTTTTCTGTACCCTTCCCCAGATCTGTGCCTCGATACAATCCTGTCTCGGAGGTCTACAGACAATTCCTTGGACTTCATGGCTTGGTTTGTGCTCTGACATGCACTGTTAACTGTGGGACCTTATATAGACAGGTGTGTGCCTTTCCAAATCATGTCCAATCAACTGAATTTACCACAGGTGGACTCCAGTCAAGTTGTAGAAACATCTCAAGGATGATCAGTGGAAACAGGATGCACCTGAGCTCAATTTTGAGTGTCATGGCAAAGGCTGTGAATACTTATGTACATGTGATTTTTTTCATTTTTTTTTTTTTATAAATTTTCAAAGATTTCAAAAACTTCTTTCACGTTGTCATTATGGGGTATTGTTTGTAGAATTTTGAGGAAAATAATGAATTTAATCCATTTTGGAATAAGGCTGTAATATAACAAAATGTGGAAAAAGTGAAGCGCTGTGAATACTTTCCGGATGCACTGTACTTTTGGGCGTAAAAAGAAGAGAATAAGAAGTCTCTCACAGGGTTCGGTCACTGGCCTTGGGAGCACTCCTTCATGACGTGAATTGCACACATAAACACTAGCTTTTTAACAATGTAGGCGCAGACACAAGCTCCATTAGTATTCTTTTTTCCAAACACGCCACACCTTTCACTTTCATTATGAAGAAATTATATGAAGCAATTAAAAAAAAGTGGTGTGATATTATAAAAAAAAAGAAAAATAGTGATCAGTTATTATTTCACAGAAATTTCTCTAAAAGAAATGAATAGAAATGTATCTATATTGCATTAGTTTTTGTACGTTTGTTGTTGAAAGTCGGTTTTCTTCGCTCTTGTATCGTGTCCTTTGTTCATGTTGAACTTTTACCCACACATGCCTAACCAGAGACAAAAGTCAGCAAAACCTGTGTAACCTGATTTACTCCACGCCTACAGAGACTTCTTCCTGCTCTCATAGAGAGAATAAGAAACTTAAAAGCTCGATGAAACATCCACACACAGGTTACACATTTCTTCTTTATATTTGCTGTATGACATGAAGTCTTCTGCTTATGTTCAGTTTATTAATGTAACAAGTGCAGTTGTAAATAAATACATGAATTCTGTGTAGAGATGAAAGTTCTACATCATCCTGAATCTATGGTCAGCTAAATACAGAAATAATCCATTATGGAAATTCTTTATGTAAAAGACGTGTAAATCTGTCCTGAAGTCTGTTGAAATGAGCAAGCAAGCGCAGAGGTACTACTGTAGACACTGATAACATTTGTAGGTGTATATAGTTGAATTTTCATATTTCTTAACATCATGCCCTACCCATATTTAAACAGTTAATGATTTTTGACTGGAATGACAGCGAGACTGTGAGGGATAGATGCACAGCCACCTCAGTGGGTTGTACTTTTGTTTAAAGTGTTTTTTGGATCTTTCTGCTTATGAAACACTGCAAAAATATCTTTCCAAGAAAATTCAGTTGACAAAAAACTCCAGACAACATGAGCTGTGGAAAATTAGAAGTGATCTAGGAGCTTTATACAGCTTTGTGCAGTGCATGCCATTAAAACACAGTAAGTCTCTTCATAAGGTCTATACAATATCAGGAGAGGTTACAAGGACTGGTGCAATGGCTGCTTGTAATATACCATAAGAAAAGAGTGCTTTGGGTCAATTAGCTTTTGCTTTTAGAGGATCCCATGACTGCAATTGACTTCTAGCTGATTTGAGACATCTTTGAAGTCATGGTGTTTTCTCTAAAAAAAAACACACAAATAAGTACAAATTAAAAACCTGTTTATTGTCAAAGCAGAATTGTCAGCATGGTACTTAATGCTAGGGGTTTGTTTAAGGGACCTAATACAGTGGTTTTGAATCCCATGTTTTTTTTAGGATTTGTTAGAGATTGTTTTTGATAGTTTTGGTGATTTTTAAAATGTATAGTGTGTCTAAAATGTATTTCATTGTCATTTTTGTCCTTTGACATCAACCTGCCCAAAGACAGCAGATAAAATGTAGCCATTATGACTGAAATGGGCACATTTACATCAGTAAGATGTTTGATTAATGTGCATTGTCCTTGACAAATAAATAAATACAATTAATTTTAATGTGAAGTTATTTCTTGCATTAAAGAGCAGATCAGTACACAGAAACAGTATACAGCAACGAATAATCAAACAGGATGAGCAACTGAAGACCAGAGAAAGAGACGGAAGAGAGAACAGAATATCATCATGTCTGACACTGACAGCGGAGGTGAGAAACACAGACAAATCTGAGCTATGACCATTTGGGAGGAACATGATTACATGATTCAATTGAATTCAAATGCCTAAAAACATAAAACTAAGTTTCTTGAAGTACTTTGTTTATATTCATAGCAGCAGCATCAATTTGAGAGCAGGCAGAGGGCTGATAATATCATACACAACATCTCTGGAAATTTAAAACGTATTTCTTTATTACATATTCAATAAAAGTGAAGATTTATTTATTTATTTTTCATATAATCTTTCTCACTTTTATTTTGACAAATACCGCCACTTGGAGGAAATGTTCAAAACATTTTATTGATGACTAGTATTCAAATATACTGTAAGTGTAATACATTTCTTTTCTGCAGTCACTCTTGTCTTCAACCCTACACGTACGAGAAGGCAGAGCAGTGAGTTACTCCCTTTAAGTAAGTCTTTGGAAAGATAAGCATGAAGTGATGAACAATATATGGAAATAATGGGCCATTTTATAGCTTTCACAAGAGATTTGCCAAATTTAACCAGAAATATGCTGGTGGATTGTGAATTGATATTGGTGATGTTGGGATACATTAAAACTCTAAATATATTCATGTCAAAACATGTTAAAATCACATGTGTTCTTTTTTACCTAGTGTGTTACTGTAGGATTATGATAACTACATGTCTATTTTTACACTTGACAGTGAGGATTGTTGTGCTGGGGCCGAATGCTTCAGAAAACAGTCGAGTGGGAAACTTCCTGTTAGGAAGAGCAGCGTTTGAGACTGAAGAACCTCCAGATGTTGTAGAGAGAGTTGGAGGAAAACACATGACAGTCATCAACACTCCAAACATCTCACTCCATCAGATGACACAGAGAGTGAGAGAGTGTGTGTATCTGTCTGCTCCAGGACCTCATGTGATCCTTCTGGTACTGAAACATGATCAGTGTTCAAGAGAAGAGAAAGAGTGTGTGGAGATGCTGCTCAACTCTTTCTCTCACAGTGTTTTTCAACACACCATGATGATCACCACACAAGAGTCACACACTCAAGTCAATGACATTATACAGGAAATCATTGATAAATGCAACAACAGACACTTCAGACTGGAGAGAAACAGCACTCCTGCTCAACTGATAGAGAAATGTGAAGAGATTGTACACAGTAATGGAGGACAACATCTGATTAGCAAAGAAAGGGGTGAGTGTGAACATATGTCTTTTGTAATGAAAAAAAAAACAACAACAATCTTACTCTGCTAACATTTTCAGAGGGAGTTTTCATCCAAACACATACAGTCAAACGGGTGCTTAATCCTGCTCCTGAAGTTCTACCTTTCTACAGAGTTCAGTTTCAACCCTGCTGTAGCACACCTTCACTGATAGTACACCTAAATACCATGATTAGCAGGTTCAGGTGTGCTTTATTAGAGTTGGAACTTGATCTCCAGGGTAGGGTTGCACCATCTGTGCATAAGTTCTCACGTAAGTTGGGACATAAAGTTTACACTAGGGGCTTAGTAACTTAGTAACGGCAGTAAAAGTCAGTGCTTAATTTGGTTGCACTACCTGTTCTTAAGGCAAGACTTAACTAGTAGGTCGTAAGCTCTCAGTAAAGTAATTATACTGAGGTAAACGCATAATATGTTGTTTACTTTTATTGATCTAATAAACAGCCTTCAAATTTGTACACAGAAGTGTTAAAAAGCCGTGAATTTCAATTTTATCTTGTTACAGTTGATGTTCAAACCTTGTTTGCTCATGTAACTGTCAGCTGTAATAAATTCTATCCCATTAAAATACGATATGTAATAAAACAAGATTTCATTAATGGTATATTTAGCTTATGTAAATAACAATATTTAATAACTGTATCTAAAACAAATAAGGGACAATAAATAAATACTTATACAACAGGCTGGAAAAATAGACATTTATTCATTTTAATATCCTATATATATATCTTATATGTTGAAACTTGACACCGTACACAGGAAAGTGCATCGTTAGATCGGTTTCATGCTGAAGAAGTAAGTTTTTTTACATAACGTTTTTCTCCCGTAAATGTAAACAAGTGTAAATGCCAACATCATCATTTTTGTCGAAAGGACTGAAGCCTGTCATGCAAAACATGAGCTCACTGATGTCATTAAGTGAGTCTGCTTTTTTATTCCAACCATTATTCCTGGTCATAGGCTTCCGTAAATGTTTCGTTTATACATAGGGTGTCTTACCTAAGTTTAATGGTGCAACGCTCAAATATTTAGTACGTATAGCTGGTGCAACCGGCCCCAGGAGCAGGAATGAGCACCCCTTCCATGAACCAGCTAATCAAGGTCCTTGAGCTGAATATTACAGGCGTGTGTGTTATAGGAAGGTTTATGCAAGTAAGTAGATCTTCAGTGGTAGCATCGAGCAACCCTGCCATCAGGGCTGGCCCAGACTAGAAAAAGCAAAGCTTTTAAATCAATATTATGCAGACCATTTCAAGGGCGTAAACAATAACAAAAGAAATAGAATGCTGGAGGTCTGTTAGGTTTATATTCAATAAGCATATCTGTAATGTATTTAGGTCCTAGGCCACTGACTGATTTAAAAACCAGTAATAGTACTTTAAAATCAATTCTAAATGTAACTGGAAGCCAGTGTAAAGACATGAGGACTGGAGTAATATGCTCAGATTTTTTGGTTCGGGTGAGAATCCTGGCAGCAGCATTCTGTATTAGCTGCAGCTGTCTAATGGTATTTTGTGAAGACCGGTGAGAAGCCCATTAAGTAATCCACCCTGCTTGTGATGAATGCATGAACAAGTTTCTTTAAGTCTTGGCTGGATACAAAGCATCTAATTCTCGCTATATTTTTAGATGATAGTAGGCTGGTTTAGTTATTGCTTTCACTTGACTACTTAAACTTATATGAGACTCCAAAATGACACCAAGATTCCTGACTTGATTTTTTGTCTTTAGACCTCAAGGTATGTGTTCATCTTGTGAATTTCACCTTTGTTGCCAAATAAAATGACTTCTGTTTTGTCTTTGTTTAACTGAAGGAAGTTTCGACACATCCAACTGTCTTATTTCTTCAATTTAAAAAGTCTATGGGGTGGAAGTCGCAAACAGCGCCTCAGCCCGTTTTGGAGACGTCTGTCGTGACCACAACGCGCTTGGAGACCAGTTCTAGGGGAACACCTGCTCGTAGAAACGAGAGGTCGGTCCAAGGGCTGAAAAGACGGTGACAGACCGACGTAATGGCCACGCGGTGTGTCCCGTGGTGCCATGCCCGTCTCGGGACTCGAGTCTGGAGCCAGTGCTGAAGCGGCCTCATATGCATCAACCCGAGCGGGGTGGCCACCGCCGAGGATGCCATATGCCCCAGGAGCCTCTGAAAAAGTTTCAGTGGAACCGCTGTTCCCTGCTTGAATGCCTTCAAACAGGCCAGCACCGACTGGGCACGCTCGTTCGTAAGGCGCGCCGTCATTGAGACTGAGTCCAACTCCAAACCAAGAAAAGAGATGCTCTGAACCGGGAGGAGCTTGCTCTTTTCCCAGTTGACCCGAAGCCCTAGTCGGCTGAGGTGTGAGAGCACCAGGTCCCTGTGTGCGCATAACACGTCTCGAGAGTGAGCTAGGATTAGCCAGTTGTTGAGATAGTTGAGAATGCGAATGCCCACCTCCCTTAACGGGGCAAGGGCAGCCTCTGCGATCTTCGTAAAGATGCGAGGAGACAGGGACAGGCCGAAAGGGAGGACTTTGTACTGATACGCCTGACCCTCGAACGCGAACTGCAGAAAGGGTCTGTGTCGAGGAAGGATCGAGACGTGAAAGTACGCATCCTTCAGGTCTACTGACGCGAACCAATCTTGCCGGACGCTCGCCAGAATGCGTCTTTGCGTCAGCATCTTGAATGGGAGTCTGTGTAAAGCCCGGTTCAGTACTCGCAGGTCCAAGATTGGCCGCAACCCACCGCCTTTTTTTGGTTCGATGAAGTAGGGGCTGTAAAACCCTTTCTTCATCTCGGCTGGAGGGACAGGTTCTATTGCGTCCTTCCGTAGGAGGGTAGCGATCTTCGTGCGCAGGGTGACAGCGTTTTCGCCCTTGACCAAGGTGAAGTGAATACCGCTGAACCTGGGCGGGTGCCTGGCGAACTGAATCACGTAGCCAAGTCGGACTGTCCGGATTGGAAAGCGCAAGCCACGCGTCCAAATTCCGTGTGAGGGGGACCAAGGGGACAGCGTCGTCGGACGTACCGGCAGGTGGGGCCTCGCAGCGGGGCGTGGCGGAGCGCGAGGTGCCACAGCACGTCATGGCCATGCTGAGTCTAGGGACATCGAAGCACTTACCTGGCTCCTTGTGACCACCTGAGAACAGCCTGAGACGGGGGAGGAAGAGGCCTGTCCTCGTAACCCGAGGAGGCTGCCACATCGGGGGCAGCTGTGTGCCACAGCTGGGCACTCAGGGGCAGAAAGGGCACTGCTGGAGCGCCAATCCTGCAAGAAAAAGCCCGTGGACGGTAGTCGTGGTGACGACCGTACACACCGGGTATGTGACCCAGGGATGAAGGAAGCCGCTCTTTTGCTGAACTGTTGGGTACCGCAGCCACTTGGGCATGCGGCGAAATCAAACAAAAAGGCAAAACAAAAGATTTTCCACCCAGCCCTCCACTGGGGGATGGAGTGGTCTTCCTACCAGCTCCACGTGAGTGGGTTCCCTCGTCCCTGGGTTGCCCATCTCAGGGGCGCTTCGAGGACCTCCGTGGGTTCTTTGGCGCCGGCTGTGAGACGGGTGGTGTCGGCTTCCTGCAGTGGGCTCCACGCCGGGGCCAGGCCGAAGGGGCGGGCTGCGGCAGAGCTGGTGCAGTCACTGCAGGGGGACGCCCTTGGCGATGAGCAGACGGGGTGCGGGATCTTGAGCTGCGCCGGGGCAGGATATGCCAGATTGCTTCTGTCTGCTGCTTCACCGTCGAGAACTGCTGGGCAAAGTCCTCAACGGTGTCGCCGAATAGGCCCGCCTGGGAAATGGGGGCAGCAAGGAACCGTGTCTTGTCGGCCTCGCCCATCTCGACCAGGTTGAGCCACAGGTGGCGCTCCTGGACCACTAGTGTGGCCATCGTCTGCCCGAGAGACCGCGCCGTGACCTTCGTCGCCCGGAGGGCGAGGTCGGTCGCCGAGCGCAGTTCCTGCATCAAATCTGGGGCGGAACTACCCTCGTGCAGTTCTTTCAGCGCCTTGGCTTGGTGGACCTGCAGGAGAGCCATGGCGTGCAGGGCAGAGGTGGCTTGTCCAGCAGCACTGTAGGCTTTAGCCGTCAGGGATGACGTGAGCCTACAGGGCTTGGACGGGAGCTTAGGGCGTCCACGGCAGGTGGCGGTGCTCTGCGGGCATAAGTGCACCGCGAGCGCCTTATCCACCGGGGGGAATCGCCGTATAGCCCCTGGCCGCCCTGCCATCGAGGGTAGTGAGAGTGGGGGAACTGCGGAGTCGGGGCCGGGCAGTGAAAGGTGCCTCCCACAACTTCGTCAGCTCCTCATGCACTTCCAGGAAGAATGGCACTGGAGCGGGGCGCGGCTGTTTTGAGCGGCGCTGCGAGCCCAGAAACCAATCATCAAGCCGCGAGGGTTCAGGGGAGAGCGGAGGGTTCTACTCTAGCCCGACGCTCGCGGCCGTCTGGGAAAGCATGTCCGTCATTTCGGCATCGGCCTGTGACTGGGCGATCGTCCCCGAAGGGGGAAGCCCAGCTGTGGCTTCTGCGTCCAACTGGATAAGCCCGCTCTCCGATGCTGCGGTCGAGAGCTCATCATCTTCGCGGGCTCCGAACAAGAAGCCAGACTCGCCGTGCGACAAGCCGGCAAACTCATCCGGAAGCCCGATTGGGGCAGACGAGCATGCTGGGGAATGGGAGGTCCGCGGGGGGATACCCGGCGGAGACAATCCCATTGAGGTCCCCAAATCGCCCCCAGTGCTAGCCGCGCTGACCTCATACCCGTAGGTAGAAGGACCGAGGCGGGGAGCCGCTGGGGTGGCTTGCTTTCTTACGAAAGCAAGCCGCGACCGCAACGTTGCCATGGTCATGTTCTCGCAGTGAGAACATGAACCATTCATAAACGCTGCCTCTGTGTGGGTCGCGCCCAGACACGAAAGACAGCGATCATGACCATCCGAAGTTGAGAGAAAACGACCGCAACCAGGAATAACACACGATCGGAAAGGCATCTTTAGAAAGACGTGTCTTTAAAAAGACGTACTGTGTGTGCGCTCTTTTAGAGAAATATATACTCTTTTTGAGGGGAAAAATGCTCTTTCAGAAAATATACTCTCTAGTTTTTCTGCCGAAGCGCCCAGGGGCGTTCTCTGCAGTGCACCAGTGCAGAGGAGGGAGAAGCCGCTGAAATGCGCCGTCAGATCCAGCAGAGGTGAATGAACATTGCTATTCAGCTCAATGAGCATGACCGTTCGACTCCGAAGAGAAAATCTGAATGAGTGGTTGCATACCAGCTCCTTTTATACCCGTATGTCCGGGGTAGTGGCATGCAAATACCACTCGCCAGTTTTCATTGGCCTTTTATCAAAGACCAGAGGTGTCTCGGGCTCCCAAGGGTGACCCCTAGTGTCACTACATCGACACCAACGTCGAGTGAGTGACAGATAGGGAACTGATAACATACTGATGATTATTTAAATCTTAATTCTAAAAAATGATATATCCTTCTAACAATTTATACCCAAAGTATGTTGTATTTCGATGTTTTAAACATTATCTTTAACTGGCAAAATATTTTAAGTGGCGGTTTTCTCCAGTGCTCGATCAAAGTGGGCCGGTGCGCCCAATAGAGCCATGATGAACAGGTGTGTCTTTTCCCCCACAAAACAAGTTGTGAGTGTCGCTTCTCTCTCATAAAACCTCCTGTCACAAGAGCGCAACTTCACCTTGGTCAAGATATCTGTGGTTTGAAATTCAGATTCCGTTTTAGAATACACCAGTGATGCGATGGCTTAACGTACATAATACTGTATTTTTTTCTTTGTGAATTATGAACTGAAGCGATTTTGTCCTCCACTCCATAATCATTCTGATACATTTCAAAAGTGTAATACATGGGTGTTCTCATCATCTGATATAAACTTGCTAAATATTGAAGAAATATTGACTATAAATTTAATGGTATTTAGTGAGAGCCGTAATGTAGGTGAGAATGCATTTGGTGCAATTGTCCCATGCGAAAATCTCCTTTTGTAGGGTGTGTCTAAAAATTTGCACATGTAGTTATTTGCACGTTTCTTAGTAAATCACCTCCAACACGCCCAAGACATGCACACATAATTTCATACATTACACAAGAAAATTAGTACCTGTTATTTAGGAGTTTCGTAAATTGGGGCCTTTGTGTAGATAGTCTGTAAAACTAATGAATTTCCTCTATTCCAGATTCAACAGAGAGCAAATATGTTAGAATTGTGCTGATGGGAAAAACTGGAGTTGGGAAAAGTGCAACAGCAAACACAATCTTAGGAAGAGAAGCATTTAAAGCTGAAGAATCTTCTGACTCAGTGACCAGTGAATGTCAGAGAGAAACAGCAGAAATCAATGGCAGACACATCACTGTGATTGATACTCCAGGACTGTTTGATACTGAACTCAGTCATGAAGAGATTCAGACAGAAATCACTAACTGCATCTCAATGTCACTGCCTGGACCTCATGTGTTCATTATTGTGTTGAATATAGGACAACGTTTTACTCAAGAGGAGGCAAAATCAGTGAAGATCATTCAGGAGATGTTTGGTGAAAACTCTTTAATGTACACCATGGTGCTCTTCACCAGAGGAGATTATCTGAAGAATAAAACCATTGAACAGTGGCTGGGAAAACCAGGATCTATCATTAGAAACCTGATTGAACAGTGTGGAAACAGATTCCATGTGTTCAATAATAATGAGACTAGAGATCACACACAGGTTTCTGATCTACTGGAGAAAATAGATGCCATGGTGACAGCAAACGGAGGCAGTTACTACTCATGTAAGATGTTCAGACAAATGGAGAGAGATCTACAAGAAAAACAAATTAACATACTGAAGGAGAGAGTCGAGACACTGAACAGAGAGAGGGAAGAACTCTTAACCAAACATGAAGAAGAGAAAGAGAGAATGAAGAAGATGATGGAGGAAGAGAGACAGAATCAAGACAAAGAGAAGAAGAGAACAGAAAATGAGTTTT
This sequence comes from Myxocyprinus asiaticus, assembly GCF_019703515.2. NCBI lineage: Eukaryota > Metazoa > Chordata > Actinopteri > Cypriniformes > Catostomidae > Myxocyprinus > Myxocyprinus asiaticus. Next base: position 49,404,570 of record NC_059356.1, on the reverse strand, counting down.
ATGAGAGAGAAGAAAAATATAAAAGAGGAATACAAGAGAAAGAAGAGCATGAGAGAGAGATGAGAAGACAACTAGAGACACTTAAACATGAATTTGAGGAAATGAGGAGAGAAAAAGAGAAATTAAAAACAGAAAAAGAAAATCTTCAGATCAAGTATGACACAGAAATAGACAAAATGATGAACAGAATAGAGAATGAAAGACAGAATCATGATAAAGAGATGAAGAGAAGTGAAGAGCAACATACAAAAGAAATGAAAAGAGAACAAGAGGAATGGGAGAAACAGAAACAAGAGGATGAAAAAAGGAGGGTGAGAGAAAAACAGATTTATGAAAAACAGAATCAAAGACTTCAAAATGAAATGAAGGAAATAATAAGAGAGAAAGAGAGAATAGAAAGAGAGAAACAAAAACAACAAGAACAACTAGAAGAATCTAAACTAAAGGTGCAAAAAGAGAGAAATATGAGAGAAGAGCAACAAAAGACTTTTGAAGCAAAACTAAAACTCATTGAAGATCAGCATGAAGATGAACAAAAGAAAAAACAAGCTGAATGGAGAGAGGAGATGAAGAAGATTTGGACTGGAACACATGCTGCAGTAGAGGTGAGTTTTAGCCTTTCATGTTAGTTTTAATACTTATAATTAGTAGTAATACTAACAGTAAACCCCTCCAACCACACCACCAGACTCAGACAATTAAAGTGTTCAAGAAGTTCAAGAGAACTTTTCTTAAGACTTTTCTGAGTGCTTTGTGTTGTTTTCAATTCTCAAAGGTCACAGCATCCAGGAGACTAGAGACAGAATACAGCAAGTGGACCTGGAGTCTTCGCAGTGCCATGCTGGAAATTGAGAACACACTACACAACAAAATAGAAAATGAAACAATTCATGAGATTCAGGAAACAGATCTTCAAAGAGAACTAAATGAGAAAAGTGAAGAAGTGAAAATATTGATGTCTGAGTTCTTTGAGAAAGACACTTATGCTGTTATACTGATTCAGTGGAAAGCTTCATATGAAACAAAAATCAAAGAGCTTCAAGAAAACTTTGTGAGAGATACAAAGAGGAAATTAAATGATATTCTTCAGCAGCGACACCTGAAGAAAAGGACTGATGCTCAGAAGACATATCATGGAAACACTCTCTTTGAAATAAGCAAAGAACTTGCCTTAAAACTCAAAGACAAAGCAAATGATGAAGAAACCCTGAAAATAGAGTTTGATTCCTTTTGGGAACATTGTGTGGATGAGATCATCAGAGACACTCCTCCAATCAAAGACATTGACATATTAAGAGATGTCAAAATACTCCTTAGTGAAATCTATCAAAGTCCTATAGATCATTGGACAGAGAGCAGGGATATTTTCTCTCTGCCGAGTTATTCAGATTATGTGCAGTTAAATAAATCCAATGGAATTATTAGAGATCTTAAAGAGAAGTTTGGTTTTGTTCTCTCTTCTAAAGAGTTTGAAACCCAAATAAGAACCTTAATCACAGACATTGCTCAGCAAATAGACAAAATGATCATGTCATTTAACATAGCAAAGATGGGCTACAACATCAGCTACATTCAACAAGTTACAGATTACATCAAGAGAAGAGTAACAGAGCATCAGGAAGGTGCAGTGAACTATGTGTTCAAGAATGAATTCTTCATGGTTTTGGTGTTTTCTATCTGTAAGAGAGCAAACAAGACATTCACTGACCAACACAGACTGTTCAGAGAAGCCAATGATCCTGTTCTCTACATGGAGAAGAAAAGAGAAGAGTACTACAGTATTTTCCAGAAATATTGTAAAGGTGCAACATCAGCTGTAATATTTGGTGAGATCATCTGTCAGAAACTGAAAGAGCCCATCGAACAGAGTGTCTACAAAAACACTGCGATAGATTTAGCAGATGAAATGAGGACAAACTGTGAATCACTGAATGGAAACAGATCTAATCTGGAGAAACACATCCTGAAGACACTGGCAGAAGAGGAGGATTTTGACAAATACATGAACTACATTCAGAATCCCAAAGATCACTTCAAGAGTTTCATCAGAGATGAAGTCAGTCAGTACATCACTGATAAGTTCAGTGTCAGTGTTCTGCCCAAGATGATGAAGAACATGAAACTCCTGCAGCAGAAGATCATGAAAGCAGCTCATGAATCTACTGAACATGTTAAAGTGAACAGTGGAGATGTTGAAGCAGCTCATGAATCTACTGAACATGTTAAAGTGAACAGTGCAGATGTTGATTTGTGGTTGAAGTGTTTCACACAGAAGCTCTCAGATGTGCTGATATTCTCTGAAAAAGTCCTCAGTGGAGTGAGTCGTGATGATGTTGATGATTTCAATTTCCTAGAAGATGTGATCAGAAAAGAACTTCCTTCAGTAATATCTGACATAAGCAGAACTTGCAGAACAAAAACTGTACAGAAACGTTTTTGTTTAAATCTGGACTATAAATACAGACCCGCTGACATTCTGATTGATCACTTCTGTCAGTGCTGTTGGGTTCAGTGTCCTTTCTGTGCAGCTGTCTGCACCAACTCAATAGAAGACCATGATGGAGATCACAGTGTTCCTTTCCATCAAGTCAGTGGACTCAGTGGAGCACAAGATCTCCGTAGAGATTTTTGCACAACTTTAGTGACATCAAGTGATGCATGGTTTGTAGCATCTCATCAGTGGTTTTATTTCAAAGAATACAGAACAGCAGGAGGAGTTTATGGTATCTGGAACATCACCCCTGGCGTCTCTGAACTGCCGTACTGGAAGTGGTTTGTGTGCAGATTCCAGAAAGATCTTGAAAAATACTACAATAAAACATTCTGTGGGAGTAATGAAATTGCAGATGAATGGAGAAAATACACAAAACAGGAAGCAATTGAGAGTTTAGATAAATACATGTAATGGGCAAATACAGAACAAGTCTTTAACCTATCTGATGAACAGAATACAGTTTACAATGTATTGTATTTCACACATCAGTGACTCTGAATGCATTTGTACCTCAGCAGAGAAGCAGTTTACAGAATACACTAGTGTGAATGGACCAAAACTGATGAGTCAGCAAGCTTCCAATCAGATATCACATCCTGTTATTTTATTTTATTATAAGAATTTGTCGTAAGTTTCACTTAAGAACATTATTACTCTAATTTATCCTAAGAACATTCTTTATTATTATTATTATTATTATTATTATTATTATTACTAAGATTTTTTAGAATCTAGCCTGGGTCTCTAGACTCGGGCCCCTCCTTCAATGTAAGTTTACTGAATTTGTTCTCACTGTAAAAACAGATTTTGACATTTAGTTGTACCTGTGTGTGTGTGTGTGTGTGTGTGTGTCTGTTTTCAGTCAACCTGACATGTTAAGTTGTGATTCTATCTACTTGAGTTAACAACCATATTTGCTATCTCAACTCACTTAAAAAGGTTGACTGAACAAGTCAAGCTCCCAGGATTTATTCCAGCATGAATATATAATGAGATTAGTGTTGCAGACTTTATTTGTGCTGTTGTTGTTGTTTTTGTCAATACTGTTAGTGTTATGTGGTGTTGTTAAGAGCTTGTCTTTTAATGATGTTTGATACTCTATGTGTCATTATTAACAAGGTTTGTGCGTATTGAAAACAAAGTCTGCTTTAGGGCTGGACGATTAAATGATATCTATATTTATCGGAAAAAAAGTTTTGATATCGATGATAAACTTTTGAATAATTTTCTATATTTAGCATATGTTCTACATCTAGACGATCTGATCAGGTATGTGTCGCTAAAAGCCCAAGCCATTCGACAAAGTAGAACTCACAACTAGCCATGAAATCAGTCAGTTAGGAGTATTAGCAAGCAGCCCTGCTCGGTAGCCGCTAGGGCTGCAACTAACGTTTATTTTGAGAATAGATTAATCTAACGATTATTAGAACGATTATTCGACTATTCTGCGATTATTGCAATAATTAATCATTAGCTCTAAACCGATTAGTCGGCTTGTGCCCCGACTTAAAAGGTTGCATTAACCATGCTTACGAACAATAAAGAGGACAAAAAAAATCATCTTTTAAAAATATCTCTAAATGACTTAATCAGTGAATTAAAGGGAAAAAAATACTTTTTATTAAGTTTAATTCAGTAAAGAAAATCATTGCAAAAAAATCCTATTGTTATCAAGTGTTTTTGTATTTTTTTCCATTTATTGTCTAAAAATCCTTAAAACAAGATACATTTACTTGAGAAGCAACATATAAGATATTTAGACTTGCTTTCAGAGAATGTATCTTAAATATAAGTGTATTTTGTATATAAGTGTATTTTTTCACTTGGTTATACTTCTGCAAGTGCAGTAAAGACAAAATATACTTATATTCAAGATCACTTCTCTAAAAGCAAGTCTAAATATCTTCTCTGCTGCTTCTCAGGTGAATGCATCTTTTTTTAAAGGATTTTTAGATATTTTAAAATATTTGTATTTTTAATATTATATTCAACATTCTCAAAAACAAAACAAAAAAAAACTTCTGCTGTATAGCTGCTAAAGTAAATGCACATTGTTTTAAAGGAGTTTTCGATATTTATATTGGAAAACAAGCCAAAACAAAAACAAATCAAAAACGTATTTTGTTGCTGTGTATAATGAGGCGAAGACTACCCGCTCTCACCTTTCTGTTCTCTTCAATCCATCTTTAACTCACAAAAAAAAAAAACTCTCTCTTATTAAGAAATGCACAGTGATATATATTACGATTCAATAATCACGAGCCATCATGTTACAATCTAGCTGCATTAAGCTCGAGGGACGAGCGTCTCCCGCGATAGAGTGTGCTTAAACCAGGTGCAGTTTCAATCTCTACCCCTTAGATCGGGACATTCGCGCAACTCATAGAAGAGACGCTGACCACACAGAGAAATGTCAGTTTTGGAGTTTGTAGTTATTTACATGATCTGCTTCCATATTATTTGAACTTTAATAAAGCTATAACGCATTAAATATAACTGCATTTGAGATGTAATGCTGGAGTGTATCCTTTATAGACACTCAACACGCAAGTTTTGCTTCAGCAGAGTGGCAGCTCAAGCTCCACTTATTTCACAACGAGAGTGCTTCTGTATTTACTTATCTTGTATTTTTGCATTATAATTCCCCAATATTTTGTGATCTACATCACCTGACGCTGTTTGGAAAGTTTAGAGTGCATCTGGACTGTGAGCTGTGTAATTCTTCCTCTCCTCAGTCACAAGCTGCAGTGCTGCTCTCGCATATCATCATTAGAGTTTAATGTGATCTCATGTTACATTAAATCAGAATCAGAATGAGCTTTATTGCCAAGTGTTCTCATGTACACAAGGAATTTCTTTTGGTGATAGGAGAAACAAGTGCTGTTGTGGTTTCTGCCGCATTTGTGAAGAATCACTCTCAAAGTCTTGGAGTTTTGATGCCAGAAGATAGACTTTATTATCAGAGATAGCAAAGCCGAGTCAGTCTGCAGAGCAACTCCCACAAAATGGGTTTGTCCCCCTTTATACATATGATCCCTCAAGGCATGGCTAATATATTCCATATGTGTCACTGGACACCACTGTGGAGAGACTTCACCATATTTTCTTTAGCGTTAACACAGGAGACTCAGTTTACCATTTGCGAGGGGCCCCACATTCCACAGACACAGCAAGTCACATGCTTGACCACCAGAAACAATTGTAGAATAAAATGGCTATATTAATATTGATTATACTTGATTAATTTATACTCAACTTTATAAAAATATTCTACATTATCCCTCCTCTGGGACTTACATAAGTCCCACATTCACTGTCTTTACCCAGAGTGCGGTTTCATAATTCAGTCGCCTCAGTTATGCTATCTAGTGACTAAATTAAGTCACACAGCTTCATTACCAATGACCAGATTATGCAACCACACTCCGGTGGAGATTGCAGAACCAAACATCTCCATTCAAGTTTGATTAAGAACGGAGTAAAAAATTGTGGCATGGGGGGCGTGGTCATGTGTCGGTCTGTGGGAGAGGGAGAGCGGTAAGGCTTGTCACCTGACCACGCCCCCCCCCCACATGCCACAAAGATTCTGTCCCTTTATACTTTCATTCAGTAATTGAAACATATAAGCATGATATAAGCATGAGCGTGCAATTGTTTCAGCCTTGCCTGTGGTTGTAACAGTTATATAGTGTATATCAAACATAAAACAAAATATTCATCATAATATTAAGAGTTCTTTATTGTAGTGTAGATATCTTCAACCCAGATATATCGTAGAGGGTCACCCTTTGGGGAGAGTTTAGGCTCATCTTTATTCATCTTCTTCATCTTCATTTGAGGTACTTGAATCCTCATCCAATGTTTGTGAATCCCAATTTGGTTTATATAGCCAATCCTGATAATATACACTTTGGTTACCCTCTAATATCACTTTACCATTATCTTGACATTTTAGCATTTCCATTTGCTTAACCGTGGCTTTGATAACTAGTGACCTCAATAAAGGAAGTACACAACAAAACAATAGCCCTCCTATCACTATTGCAATTCCCCAAAACATTCCCAATTTAGCAAACCATGCTCCCCATGCTCCTAATTTTAGATCAAACCAATCCCACATTTGATTATCTCTTCCAGCATTTGCTTTAACTTCGGTTCTTACGTTTTTTATTTAATCAAGACTTCACTAAATGTTCCTCCCGGAGTAGTATTATTTGGTATAAAAGTACAGCATTGATCTCCAAACATAACACATACACCCCCGTTGTCTGCCAATAACCAATTAAGAGCCTGCCTATTTTGCCATGTCATTCTACTTGTTTCATGTACTTGTTGTCCTAATGCAGATAAAACATCATCAGTGTAATTAATAAATCTCTGTTGATTATAGTAAATATAATTGATCCATTCTGTGTTTTTATTTTGTGTAATCCAAATGAATATTGATTCAAACCCTGCTTTGACTTCATCTCTAGCCTTAAATTCATTAGGTATACCTCTGGGTTGACCAATTGAGTATATAAACACATTAGGGTCTGTTTTACTGTATAAGCTCTCTTAGTTCTATTCCTATCTTCCTTCAAGAATTGTCCTAATTCCCACTGTGCCATGGTAATTTCCTGAATCAATCGTACTCTAACACATATCCCTTTCCATCCTAGTGGTAAGGAGGCCATAAGTTGTTCTTTTCCACAGACCCAAAAGAAGTCTGCCACCACTATTTTCTGATCTTCATATAACTCAATTGAAGGTAATGCTATAGTTTGATTTTCACATTCTTCTGGATATATTTTCATTCCCTTTCTTAATCTTTGTGCTTGAAGAACTGGGGCTCTTACAGGTACATTTGATTGCCAAGCATTTGTTTTGTCTAAGTACCAAATAGTACCACATCTTCCCTTGAATTCTCCCAAATCATGAGTTCATTCAGGCTTACTATAGCACTCATACTCTTGGCTATAATCTATGTCGTACCATTTTGGGATTTCTACCTTTCCTCCTTTTATTTTAATATTTTCTTTTATATCCCCATATCTACACCAATCTCCCCAATGTGGTTTATTCAATTGATCCTTAAGGATAGAATTACTCAAAAAAGCCAAACACTCAGTTGAGCAATAGGGTCTAAAATGTTTGGTTTTTTTAGATGACAAAGTTTCTATTAAATTCAGCACATTTCCGATAGTCATGTGAATTTGGAACTACTATTACCTTATTTATGGGTGATTTGGAACACAGTAGGCAATTTTCCATACCTGTCTCTCTTGCTGTAAATGTTGCCCATTCGTACCATTCATTATTTTGCATTGTTTCCCATAAAATATCTAATTTGTTAATTTTCTCATTACTATTGATATCATTATCAATGTTTCTACATTGTTTTGATATCTTTTGTTCTTTATTAAATTCTTGCACTGTTGGGGTTATTATTGAGGTGTTATTGGGTCTGACCTAGGGCTGAAAAATAAATTGTAGGGAAGTCTGGTTGAAATTTTGAGTTGTGGTGTTGGCTGTAGCTTGGGCTTGTAGTAGAGAAGCTTGGGTGGTATTGATTGTGGCTTGAGCTTGTAGCATCAGATGCAGTAGATTTGTGATGATCATCAGACATGCTATTGGACTCATTCTTTCCACTCTCTTGATTCTTTCTGCTTTGCTCAGCTGTTTGTGCATCTATTTCTGAGCTTTTGACATTCTACGCTCTTTCATCCTGTGTTTCTGGTCTCTCCGCACTTTTTTCGTATCGTCTGTTTCAAGTCTCTCTCCTTCTCTTTCCTTCCTTACTCTGGGAACTCTTGTGCAGTGGTTTAGATGAAACCAGGTGGTGCTTCCTTCCACTTGGACTGCTGTCGGAGTAGCTGTCACCACTTTGTAGGGTCCCTCTCTCCTGGGCTCATTCCACTTTCTCCTGAATACCCTCAAATATACTTGATCACCTGGTACGACTGGACAAGATGTCTCTGTCTCCTCTTTGGGCTCCTTTCTCTTTTCCTGTAAATAGATAGCTTTATGTATTGCAGTTAGTTTCTTCATATAAGTCCTAAGTTCCATTTGCAATTGCTCTAGAGGGGGTCCTGTGGCAGCGGGGGCATGGTCAAGCATCTCTCCGGAGAGAGAAAGCGGTAAGGGCACTCCTCCGCCCCCGGCAGCGGCTCCCTCGCTCCAGGCGGTCGGGGAGTCCCGTCCCCACTCGCCTCGCGGACGGCGGCCGTTCCCCGCGTCCGGGTGGTCGGGCTACTCCGTCCCCAGTCGGACGGCAGCGGTGCTCCCCTGGGTGGACGGCAGTGTCGAGGATCCTGCGACAGGAATCCCTCCTCCTTCCCGGGTTTCGGCACCAGTGTAAGGGGGTTCAGTGGAAAGGAGGAGGTGAGAACTGGCTTGACAACTTAAATAATAATTTATTAACCAAAAAACACAACCAAAACACACAACCAAAAACACACAGTACAGCTGTCTGCAATTCTCTCTCTCCCGAACTGTCGTCCCCGGCCGCCTTTATCCCTCGCGCGCCCCATCAGGCTGATTGGGGACTGGGTGTGTCTCATTCCAGCCCAGCCCCGCCCTCCTCGGCTCTACACTCCTCCCGGCATTGCCTCAGGCCGGGGAACCCGCCGGCAGTCGGGACATAAGGCACGGGCATGTACGTCATGCCGGGGGCTGTTTAATTTTCCTTATCACTTCGCCCCTTGCACAATGGTCAAAACCATGCGCATCTGGAATGAGAATGTTTAAAAGTGAGGTTGGTGCAACAATCTGTCCTTCATGTGAGCGCTAAATATCTTGTGTATCTTTGGTGGCTCCTCTTTGGTGCCACATGGAGTGCTCATAAGGACCTGCTTGTTGTTGAATTCGAATAATATCATCCAACTGAGGTTGTGGTTCTATAAGAACTACTGGAGCTAATATTGCTACCTGACATCCTGATGCTTTTTTAGCTTCCAAATCTTCTTTGTTGTTACCCTTAATGACATAGTCATTTCCTTTTTTATGACCTTGACATTTGATGACTGCTAATCGTTTTGGTAGCATCATAGCAGAAATTAATTGACCTATCTGTTCAGCATGTTGAAGTCTCTCTGCTTCCACACTGCTCCATACACCATGAGCAGAAGCTGAATCATTGAAAATATTTGCTGTTTGTCCCTTTGCTAATTGACATGAGAGCTTTTAATTCTACTAATTGAGCAGAGCAAGGCTATACACACTGTTGGGATATTACAGGCACAAATTCCTCCATGTCCTTCTTTACAACTGAATATCCTGTATGATTTCCCAAATAATCTCTAAAACTAGAACCATCCACAAACTAAGTGACTTCTACCTCAGAGATTGGCATAGACTCAAGATCTGGCCATAGCCTAGTGAATGCCAATGAATTAGCTACACAATCATGTGGCTTACCTTCATAAACCAAAGGAATCAATTCAGCTGGATTAACTGTTTTACATAACTTAATGGTAACATCTGGATACGTAAGTAATGATGAATATGCTAGAATGCGGGTTTGAGTCAGAACTTCTGTGGAGTGGTGGTGTCGTAGTGGGCTAAAGCACATAACTGGTCATCATAAGGTTGCTGGTTTGAACCCCACAGCCACCACCATTGTGTCCTTGAGCAAGACACTTAACTCCATGTTGCTCCAGGGGTATTGTCCCTGTAATTGCACACTGTAAGTCGCTTTGGATAAAAGCGTCTGCCAAATGCATAAATGTAAATGTAGAACAAATGTTCCTTGTTCTAGTAACTCCACAATTTTGTGATGCATATAAATGGTTACTGGGTATCCCATGGTTAATGTAGATGCTTTCTCATATGCGTATTATACTGCTGCAAGGCCTTGTTGGTAACATGGTGGGTAACCTTGCGCTACGTTGTCCAGCTTAGTGCTATAGTAAGCTATGGGTTGTTTTTTCCTACCACTGCAGGTCTCTGGCATCAATACAGCTGATGCATAACCATCAGCTCTGTTTGCCACATACAGGTGAGATGGTATAGTGTAGTCGGGATTACAGTGGGCAGATGCCCTTTGTAGTTCTTTCTTGATAGACTCAAATGCTAACAATGCATTTGTATTCCATCTTAGTGGAGTACCTAAATTTTGCAGTCCTGCTTGTTTCATGATTTCTCTCAGTGGAGCTGTTTTTACTGCATATTCCTCTATTCAATCAGAACTGAAGCCAGTCATTCCTAGGAAAGTCATCATCTGTCCTATTGTTTGTGGCAATGGAGTTTTACTTATGCCTTCTTATTGATTTGGCGCTATAGCTTTTGTGCCATATGAGATCAATCGTCCTAAATATTCAACCTGCGTCTGGCAATAATGTAGTTTTGTTTTGGATACCTTGTGACCTCCTTGAGCTAATTTAGTAAGTACTTTAATAGAATCTCTATGGCATTGTTCCAATGATGTGGAACAAATCATCAAATCATCTACATACTGCAGCAGAGTACTGTCTATCATTAGGTCTTCTAAATCAGCCTTGAGAACTTGATTGAATATATGTGGTGAGTGTTTAAATCCCTGCGGCATTCTGGTTTAGGTATACTGTTTACCAGCATATGTGAATGCAAACAAATGTCTACTTTCCTCTGCCACCGGAACACTGAAAAAGGCAGAGCATAAATCAATCACAGTAAAGAATTTGGCATCAGGAGGGACATTTGTCAGCAGCGTGTGCGGTTTGGAACATCAGCTGGCCAATCCTATACTATATCATTGATTGATCGTAGGTCATGAACGAGGTGCCATTTAGATTTATTTGCTTTGATTACAGGCAAAATTGAAGTATTACAGTAACTGTTTGTTTCCATTAATACTCCTGCTTTCACTAGACCTTCAATAGTGTCTTTTATGCCTGTTTCAGCCTTAGGCCGCAAAGGGTACTGCGATTTTCTTGGCAGGCGTGCACCTGGCTTAAGTTGTATTCTTACTGGGCTGGCTGAATTTACCAGTCCTACATCTGTGTCATGCTGAGACCATAACTCAGTTTGTACCTGATGCTCCACTTCCTTAAACAGTTCAGCATCAATAGTCTCTACCAATTTGGGTGTTGTTATCATCTGCTTTTGTATTTTTTTTATTAATGACTACTTCCTGAGGAGTACCCATCAATATAGTCTCACACAAAATTTGTATGTAATATTTGTCAGCAGAATGAAAAATCAATGGATTTACTGTTGGTTCCCATTGGCACTCTTTAGCATTTTTCATCATTGGCCCTAAATCTTTTGCTTTCCAATTTTTCCCTACATATGTGTGGAGCAGAATGTTACATTAAACCCATTTTTTACAAATTCACTCTCAGTTATATTCAAAGCTGCACCTTGTTTGCCTATTATGATGTATAGCAAGGTCATTTTGACTTTTTTTCCTACAGTTCCTTCCTGCCATTTCTTTTCTATTTTTGCATCTCTCTCAGGATCATATATCATCGTACAGTGAAATTTTGATTTTGGCAACTGTGCTTCAGGAATCCATGCTTCAATAAACTTTCCCCATTTATTAATTGTCTGTCTCACATCATTTTCTATTTGTCCTATCCAGTACACATTTTCTCTTGGCTCAGAAATCATTTGAGTTCTTATTCCCTGTAAGTCTATATACACTCCTTCTGGAGAACACCAAATTTGAAGCCCCAATTTACATAATGCATCTCTCCCTAACAAATTAACAGGAGTCTGATTTGATACCAGGATAGGTATGGTTGCATTCTTGTTTTTAGTTTGTAGACACACTGGAGCAGTCATAGGAATTAGCTGCATTTGTCCCGAGAATCCTACAGTCTTTGCAAATTTTCCAGACAAGGGGAGATGTGAGGCATAATTTGAATTTACACACGTATAAACCGCTCCTGTGTCTGCTAGCATGGGTGTGGTTTTTCCCTCTATTTTAACCTGCAGCATAGGTTCTTGATCAGCATTGGTTGTTAAAATTGGAAGCTGACTCTCCCCTGTAGGATTCTCTGGGCATCCCTAATGTCCTTGATTTGGACCTCCCAAAGGGTTTACTGGGCCTTAAGATGGACCTTGAAAGGGCTGTTGCCAACTCACCCCATCCCCCCCCCCCCCCACCCCCCATTCCACCCCCAGGTGGCTGTTGCCATGGATTTATGGGGCAATCACTCTTGTTATGTCCAGGCTGTCCAAATCCCCAGCACACTCCCAGAGGACAATTTTTAGGCCTGCCTCTTCCTCTCTGTTCCCCTTGTGATGGTTTTATTTTCCATCCCATCATCCCTGGCTGTTGAGTATAGACATTGACGGTGGGTGCAGGGATCTGGTGTGTATCTGTAGGGATTGCTGTAGATGGATTTAGCTGGATAGTTGGTGATGGAGCATTTACAGGAGCCATTACTGTCATTTGCTCTGATTCTTCTTTCTTTACTGTAGCTTGAATCTTTTTATTATACTTATTTGTTAGTTCTTCAATTTGTAACTGAGTCAGTTTTCTCTGTAGCTCTTTCTCTTGGTTCTTGAGCTTCTGTTCATTTTTTCTGTATTGCTCCACTGCATGAGTCACATGGTCGCAAAATTCCTTGTGTGTTTTGGAGGTTAAGCCGACCACATCCTCCAGTTTGCTCTTTACAACTTGTGGCATGGCATCTATCACAGCATTTCTAAACAATGTAGCCATTAATGGGTCTCCCTCTGGATTCCCTTTAGTTTCTTGCTTCCATCTTTTTAGTTGTCTCTAGGCATATATGATTGGGTTTTCTGTTTCCCCCAGCTGTTCCCCCTTTAATGCCTTAGGGTCCACTCTGGTTGGATACTCAGCACACATTGCCTGCCACACAGCTGGACGGTATGCATCAAAAACAGTTCCATCCATGTAATAGGAGTCCACAGCTCTGTCCGGATCAGATGCTTGAAGTATTTCTTCCATCTTTGCTCCTCCTACTATTTTTGCCAGGAGTTCTTTAATGTCCCCCACAGCTAAAAGTCTGCCCATTGTTTGTTCTTCAAACTCTTGAATCCATTTCCCAGCCCCCTCGTGGATACCAGGGAGGCGAGAGGCCAGCCCCTCAAGGTCCTGTGTACATAGGCACATACTGTCCCTGTGTACCTTTAATTAAAATAGGGAGTTGCTGTGCCATTGGTCTAAGCCTTCCTCTTTCTCTTCCCTGTGCCCACCCTCTTCCATCAAATGATGACTCCTCTTCACTTTCTCTCTCCCTACTCTCCAATAGTCTACTTCTATTTCTCACAAACTTATCTGTGTCTTGTAATAATATTTCTGTTTCTCTAATTTTCCTATTTATTTGTGCTTCTATTATTTGCGCTTCTGCTTCAATCTCCTCTTCTCGCTTGCCTGAATGGTTCTTCTACACTTTTACTTTTTCTTTGTCATACTGTACTTTTATTTTTTCTAATGCTGTCCATGCCTGTTCATAACAGTCTAAAGGCAAGTTTCTCTCACTTTTTCTATCCTGTTTCTTCTTCGGTCTCACCATTTGTTTTTTTCTTTTTTCAAGTCCACATGACCCTCCAGCTGCATTTATCCTAAAACTTCTACAGTTCCCTTGAGTATTGGGAACTGATCTTCCGAGGGCACATGTGGAGGTGGTTTAACAAAGACCTCTCCTTTTTAACTTATCTCTTTCTCTGCATCCTTCAGTATTTTTCTTGCATGTCTTATATTTTTAAGATAATTTTCTCCTTCCTTTTTGAACAGTGCTAGCACTTCTCTCTTTTTCCCTCTTTGTTTCTCTTTTTATTTTTTTATTTTTACTCTTATCTTTAGTTTTATCATTTTTTATCAACGTTTCCATTTCTCACACAATGCTACATCCAAATGCTTCCTTTGGCCATTTTGTCATCATATCTTTGGTTCTATTTTGCCATTTGTTTGAAAGCTTATCTATAAGTTCTTTACACAATGGATATTTTAATCCTAATATGTCCACAGGTGTGGTGGCCATGATTTTTCTTATAATACAACAAACCCAATTTTTAGGAAAAATGTATCAATGTATCAATTTTTGTAACTATTTTTATTTGTTCAAAAATATGATCTTCCAAAAGAAATTCAATTATTTTCATTTATTTATAAACCAATTTCCCTAATCTTTTTCTATAACATGCTCTTTAATAATTATTATGCCACATACATGTCCAAATTTTCTATATGTTGTCAATTTACTTTTAGGATAACTCTGCATCCAAATAGTGCCAAACCACAATAACAGCTGCTTTTTCTTAGATAAGCTGATTCTTTATTTCTTTCACTGTTATTTTTACTTGGCATACCAAGAATGAAAAATTATTTTATCACCCTTTATTTAGATAAATCATTACATTTAGAGGATGAACGTATATCTTACTATTTTAATTTATTACCTACTACAATAATCTGCAAAACCAATATCTTTGTAAAAAAGGGATAATTTTCTATCCGTTCCGGAGTGGAACTTCAATAAATTGCCCCTGAAGGTCTCTGCGTTGTTCTGTCTTTTCTGAGCGCTAAAGTAAAGCGATTGTTAATTCACACATTTGATTCCATTATTCACTTTATCTGACTCCAATTTTATATTAATCTGACTCCAATTTTAAGTTGACCTCTAATTTATATTTAAGCTCTAATTAATTTCTGATCATTCTTTTAATTTAATCTTTTTAGGTTATTGATTACTCTAAATCCTCTTCTATTCATTGTCCTTTCGATCTTTGGAGACTTACACCGGCCGTTATTAAATTACGTAAACCTCCCAAAAATGGATAGCCAGTTCTGTTCTTAGTCAGTGGTTGTAGGGTTAACTAACATCGTCTGGTTTGGCTTGTCTCATAACCAGACGATATTGCCACTTAGTCACATACATACAACTTGCTAAAACGGGCGGTGAGCAGTGACTGAGAGTCTTTAAATGGCTTTCTCCTACCCGGCTGTCCTAGGTGGTTGTCCTACCTGGTTGTCCTGAGTGGTTTAAATTCAAACTGAGAGTCTTTAAATGGCTTCCTCCTATATTAAAGCTCCAGTAATTATATAAATGATTTTAAATGAGGAATTCAGAATAAATCAAATAATAACAATTTATTTGTCAGGTAGGATATAAAACATTGTTGCAGAAATTCAAATCAAAGCCAATTTCACATGATCAGAATAAACAAGCATTACTAAAAATAAAAGACAAGTCAAAGAAACATACCTGACAAAACTACATGCAGCGGTACAGCATGGGAGATCTGCTTACAGATTCCTGGTGAAAACGACTACACACATCAATTGTGCGAGAGATCTGCTTACAGATTCCCAGAGCTTCCTGCCAACTTTCCTTAAATATCTAGACAGAATAAACATTGTGTACCAAATGGTATTATCCTTTGAACAATGAGAATTTGGAGGTGAATGGGTTCTTGACTTCCTGGGGTTTAACCTTGTTTTCCGATTAACATTTTTTTATTGATTCAACCATTAAATATATATACATAGCAGAACACACATATACAGAATCAATATACAACCCCCACTAAGTAAAATCTTAAATTGCATAAGGCGAACCCTTACATCTCTGGATGCAGATTTGACATTTTTTAGAATCCCAGCCCACTGTCCCTCCTCCAATACCAAATTTAGATCTTTCTCCCATAATCTCTTAAGAGAAGTTGAAGTTCCGTCCCCCAGACTCTGAATTAGTAGGGAGTAATACACCAATGCCTCATGACCTTTTCCAAAAGCAGTAATCACCTCTCCCAGAGTGTCTGCCACTTTAGGAGGGTGTAAACCATTCCCAAAAACAGTACAGAGCAGGTGGCGCAGCTGTAAATACTTATAGAACTGAGATCTAGGAATCCCAAAAAGTTGAACCAAATTTTTAAAGGATCTCAACACTCCATTCTCATACAGGTCACCGAGTGTAGTAACCCCCCTTCCCAATCCACTCTGACCAGCAAAAAGGGCACTTGTTGATGCATAGTTTGGGGTTCAGCCATATGCTTGAGGCAACATTTAAATAAATGTCAGAATTAAACACTCTGGACACTTTTGTCCATACCGAGTTCAAGTGCGAGATAATGGGATGTACTTTAGCTTCTCTGATTAATTTGATAGAAAGGCTCTGCAGTGGTGAAATAGGGGCAAGAACTTCCTGTTCTATACAGAACCAGGGAGGGGCTCTCTTAGGTGGAAACGACCAATGAGCCAAATGTCTGAGACCGAATGCATAATAATAAAATAAAATCTTGGGTAGGCCTAGCCCACCTTTGTCAATCGGCCTATGTAACTTATTGAAATGTAATTTGGGACGCTTACCATTCCAAATGAAAGACTTTGCTATGCTATCAAATTGCTTGAAATAAGAGAGGGGGACATCTACAGGGAGAGACTGCAGTAAGTAATTGAATTTTGGAATACAATTCATTTTAATAACATTAACCTTCCCAATCATAGATAAATGTAATGAAGCCCACCTGCCCACATCACTCGAAAACCATTTTATTAAGGGGTCAAAATTAACTCTGACTAAATCAGACAAATTTGCTGGAAATAAAATACCCAAATACTTAATGGTCTGTTTGGGCCACTGGAAAGCACATGGCTGGAAAGCCGTTTCTGGGCAATACGCTGTCAGAGCCAAAGCTTCGGATTTAGACCAATTGACTCTATATCCTGAAAACTTAGAAAAGGAATTAATAATTCTGTGGAGGCAAGCTATAGATCTACTGGGGTCAGAGACAAATAATAGAATATCATCTGCGTAAAGCAAGAGTTTATGCGCCATACCTCCCGCCACCATCCCTGGAAAATCAAACTCCTTTCTTATCGCGGTTGCTAATGGTTCCAGGGCAAGACAGAACAATAATGGGGAAAGAGGGCAACCCTGCCTGGTGCCCCTATCCAAAGTAAAATAATCTGAAATTAGTCCATTTGTTTGTACCGCCGCTACTGGGTGTCTATAAAGTAACTTAATCCATCCAATAAATGTACTCCCGAACCCGTATATTTCCAAAACCTTAAAAAGATAATCCCATTCTACCATATCTAACGCCTTTTCGGCGTCAAGTGAAATGGCAGCGACCGGAGATTGTTCATTTGCTACTGACCACATAATATTGATGAGACACCTAATGTTATCAGAGGAGCTACGGCCCCGAATAAACTTCTAACAAAAGTGGAGCCAGTTCTGTAGCATAAGATCTAAAAAATTCAGCAGCAAAACCATCTGGCCCCGGAGCTTTGACTGTAGGTAAGGCCTTAATTACCTCGTCAAGTTCCTCCAAGGTTATCTCAGAATCAAGACAATTTCTTTGCTCAGTTGTCAGTTTAGGAAGTTTTAATGGTTCCACAAAGTTTCTAATATCTTTATCAGTAGACAAAGACGTAGAACTATAAAGATCAATATAGAATTCTTTAAAAGCATTATTAATATCAGTGGCTGAGGTAAATATTTCACCACCAGCAGATTTCACTGAGGGAATGGTAGAAAAAGACTCTCTCTGCTTTATATATCTAGCCAAAAGCTTCCCTGCTTTGTCCCCTGACTCAAAGCATGACTGTCTTGCCCTGAATAAACAAAACTGCACTTTCCGTGACAAAATAGCATTATATCTATATTTCAATCTAGTCAATTCTCTGAGGCCATCAGACGACATTCTGCGCTTCAGCACTGCCTCTGCACTTTTAATATTCTCTTCCAACTCCACAAGTTCTCGTGCTTTGGATTTTTTGGTGAATGAGGCATAATGTATGATCCGACCCCTAAGAACTGCCTTAAGTGCCTCCCAAGCCACGCCCACAGAGGATACTGAGGACCAGTTGGTCTCCATATAAACATTGATTTCGGTCTTTAACATTTGTTGGAAATCAGGATTTTGCAAAAGGGATACATTAAAGCGGCAACTATATGATTTCTTTTTCTCCGTATGTGGCAACATCTCCAAACTCACCAGAGCGTGATCTGAGACTAAGATGTTTCCAATTGAGCAATCCGTAACGGATAAAATGAGGGACTTAGATATCAAAAATAAATCTATTCTAGAATAAATCTTATAGACTGGTGAAAATTTTTTATAGTCCCTACCAGATGGGTTCAAAAGTTGCCAAATATCTGCAAGACCAAGATTTTTACACATCTTGTGAAGTGTCACCGTTGCTCTAGGGGGCTTACACACTTTTGCTTCACTGTGATCAAGGACTGAGTCCATCAAAAGATTAAAGTCTCCTCCCAATATTATATCATGAGGGGTGCCAGCGGCTTGCAACATCCCTTCAAGATCTATAAAAAAGCCCTGATCATCAGCGTTAGGCGCATAAATATTAGCCAAAATCAACCTTTGCCCCTGAATTTCAGCTAAAACAATAATGACTCTTCCTTATTTATCTTAAATCTGTTTGAGAAATTTGAATTGTAGATGTTTATTAATCAATATAATGACTCCCCTACTCTTACTTGAGGCAACACTAAAGAAAAATTTCTTGAAGAAACGCAATATCATATTTCTTTCATTTAAGAAAAGAAATAACCTTCCTTCTTTTTATGGGGTGCCCCAACCCATTCACATTCCATGTGGAGAGAGACAATTTATTCATATTAACATCTGACATATTGATATAATAAAATAAATAAATTGTGTGTCAAAAACAAGATTACACAGACCGCATTCCCCATTAATGCAACAATCAAACCCTGAACTTCCCCCGATCAAAACAAACAGAAAAAAGAAAAACGTGCGCATTAACCCCGCGCACGACAGTGCCAACCGGCGTCAATCCCTTAAAACTCAAAGAGTCCATGTATGCCTACGAGAGCCCCCGCGACAACTTTGCCATCGGATTGCTCAAGTCTGGTTTTTACAAATTTTGTAAGGCAAAATTACATAACAGAAAATACTTTGTAAAACAGACCCTAGCCAACAGGCAGAATAACAGTAAAAACATGTAGACTCATTCACAGAACCGTCTCGAAGGTGTGTTCCTCCACAAAATAAACTCCAGCTGATATAAAGCCGTTCAGTTTCCTCGGACAGACAAGCAATTGTTCAGTGAGCCGGCTGTTATGAGTTCAGCGGATGACATAATCAATCCAATGTCCTGTAAAAATATTCAACAAAACAAGACTCCAGCAAGCAGGAGGAATAAGCACGAAGAACAAACAGATTTATCCACAGCTGTTCCAAAGGAGTGATATTCAACAAAACAAGACTCCAGCAAGCAGGAGGAATAAGCACAAAGAACAAACAGATTTATCCACAGCTGTTCCAAAGGAGTGATATTCAACAGAACAAGCTCCAGCCACTAGGCGGTGCCAGCACAAAAAAACAAAACCGGCATCTCGGTTCCTCAGATGATCAAGAGCCAAACTAACTTGGAGGCTGCAAAAAAAAAAAAAAAGACAAAAAAAATACACCATAACTTACTCAGCCCGTCAACTTTATAAAAGACGTCCTTTATGTGAGCATGTAGATATTTTGCGGTCATCCAAAAAAATTCTCGATCTGGCCGGAAACTTCAGTGTAAAAAAGATCTTCAGTCAATGCAAAAGTTTCTTGGAATCATGCCACAAAAAGAAACAAAAATGGCACCTAGCTTCCTCAAATAATAGAGTTCCTGGACCGCGAGTCAGTCCACTAATATAAGAAACATCAAATGGCTTAGTTCCCCTGAGACGGGCAACCGAGGGACGAGGGAACCCACTCAAGTGGAGCTGGTAGAAAGACCCTCCATCCCCCGGTGGAGGGCCGGGTGGAAAATCTTTGTTGCCTTTTTGTTTGATTTCACCGCACGCCCAAGTGGCTGCGGTACCCAAGAGTTCAGCAAAAGAGTGGCTTCCTTCCTCCCTGGGTCACATACCCGGTGTGTACGGTCGTCACCACGACTACCGTCCATGGGCTTTTTCTTGCAGGATTGGCGCTCCAGCGGTGCCCTTTCCGCCCCTGAGTGCCCAGCTGTGGCACACAGCCGCCCCCGATGTGGCAGCCTCCACGGGTTACGAGGACAGGCCTCTTCCTCCCCGTCTCAGGCTGTTGGTCACAAGGAGCCAGGTAAGTGCTTCGATGTCCCTAGACTCAGCACGGCCATGACGTGCTGTGGCACCTCGCGCTCCGCCCCGCCGCGAGGCCCCACCTGCCGGTACGTCCGACGACGCTGTCCCCTTGGTCCCCCTCGTGCGGAATTTGGATGCATGGCTTGCGCTTCCCAATCCATCGTGGTGGCTGGTCCGGACCGTCTGACTCGGCTACGCGATTCAGTTCGCCAGGCGCCCGCCCAGGTTCAGCGGTATTCACTTCATCTTGGTCAAGGGCGAAAACGCTGTTACCCTGTGCGCGGAGATCGCTACCCTCCTACGGAAGGGCGCGATAGAACCTGTCCCTCCAGCCGAGATGAAGAAAGGGTTTTACAGCCCCTACTTCATCGTACCGAAAAAAGGTGGTGGGTTGTGGCCAATCTTGGACCTGCGAGTACTGAACCGGGCTTTACACAGACTCCCGTTCAAGATGCTGACGCAAAGACGCATTCTAGCGAGCATCCGGCATCAAGATTGGTTCGCGGCGGTAGACCTGAAGGATGCGTACTTTCACGTCTCGAACCTTCCTTGACACAGACCCTTCCTGCGGTTCGCGTTCGAGGGTCAGGCATATCAGTACAAAGTCCTCCCTTTCGGCCTGTACCTGTCTCCTCGCGTCTTTACGAAGATCGCAGAGGCTGCCCTTGCCCCGTTAAGGGAGGTGGGCATTCGCATTCTCAACTATCTCGACGACTGGCTAAACTCTCCATTCTCGAGACGTGTTATGCACACACAGGGACCTGGTGCTCTCACACCTCAGCCGACTAGGGCTTCGGGTCAACTGGGAAAAGAGCAAGCTCCTCCCGGTTCAGAGCATCTCTTTTCTCGGATTGGAGTTGGACTCAGTCTCCTTGACGGCGCGCCTTACGAACGAGCGCGCCCAGTCGGTGCTGGTCTGTTTGAAGGCGTTCAAACAGAAAACAGTGGTTCCACTGAAACTTTTTCAGAGGCTCCTGGGGCATATGGCATCCTCGGCGGTGGCCACCCCGCTCGGTTTGATGCATATGAGGCCGCTTCAACACTGGCTCCAGACTAGAGTCCCGAGACGGGCATGGCGCCACGGGACACACCACGTGGCCATTACGTCGGTCTGTCACCATCTTTTCAGCCCTTGGACAGACCTCTCGTTTCTACGAGCAGGTGTTCCCCTAGAACTGGTCTCCAGGTGCGTCGTGGTCACGACAGACGCCTCCAAAACGGGCTGGAGCGCTGTTTGCAATGGGCATGCAGCCGCGGGCCTCTGGACGGGTCCACGACTGCATTGGCACATCAACTGCCTCGAGTTACTGGCAATTCTGCTCGCCCTGCGGAGGTTCCGGCCGTTGATCCAGGGCAAGCACGTGCTAGTTCGGACGGACAGCATGGCAGTGGTAGCATATGTCAACCGCCAAGGCGGTCTGCGATCTCGCTGTATGTCACAACTCGCCCGCCGTCTCCTCCTCCGGAGTCGGCAGCACCTCAAGTCACTGTGAGCCACTCACATCCCGGGCAACCTCAACACTACAGCGGATGCGTTGTCACGGCAGGTTTCCCTCAGGGGAGAGTGGAGACTCCACCCTCAGGTGGTCCAGCTGATTTGGAGTCGATTCGGTCGGGCACAGGTGGACCTTTTCGCCTCCCAAGAATCCTCCCACTGCCCACTCTGGTACACCCTCACCAAGGCTCCCCTCAGCCTAGACGCGCTGGCACACAGCTGGCCCCCTGGCATTCGCAAATATGCGTTTCCCCCAGTGAGCCTGCTTGCACAGACCCTGTGCAAGGTCAGGGAGGATGAGGAGCAGGTCATCCTGGTAGCACCCTGCTGGCCCACCCAGACGTGGTTCTCGGACCTCATGCTCCTCGCGACAGCTCCCCCCTGGCAAATTCCCCTGAGGAAGGACCTTCTTTCTCAGGGACGGGGCACCCTCTGGCACCCGCGCCCAGACCTCTGGAATCTCCATGTCTGGTCCCTGGACGGGACGCGGAAGACCTAAGTGGCCTACCACCCGCGGTGGTAGACATGAACACTCAGGCTAGGGCCCCCTCTATGAGGCGCCTGTATGCCTTTAAGTGGCATCTATTCACTAAGTGGTGTTCTTCTCGACACGAAGACCCCCAGAGATGCGCAGTCGGATCAGTGCTTTCCTTCCTGCAGGAGAGGCTGGAAGGGAGGCTGTCCCCTTCCACCTTAAAGGTGTACATTGCTGCCATAGCAGCACACCATGACACAGTTGATGGTAAGTCCTTAGGGAAGCACGACCTGATCATCAGGTTCCTAAGAGGTGCCAGGAGGCTGAATCCCTCCAGACCGTCCCTCATTCCCTCATGGGATCTCTCCGTAGTTCTTCAGGGTCTACAGAGAGCCCCCTTTGAGCCTCTGCAGTCTGCTGAGCTTAAGGCACTCTCCTTGAAGACTGCCCTCCTGACTGCGCTCACTTCCATCAAGAGGGTAGGTAACCTGCAAGCATTCTCTGTCAGCAAAACTTGCCTGGAGTTCGGTCCGGGCTACTCTCATGTGATCCTGAGACCCCGACCGGGCTATGTGCCCAAGGTTCCCACCACTCCTTTTAGGGACCAGGTGGTTAACCTGCAAGCGCTGCCCCAGGAGGAGGCAGACCCAGTTCTGTCATTGCTGTGTCCGGTGCACGCTTTACGCATCTATTTGGATCGCACGCAGAGCTTTAGGATCTCTGAGCAGCTCTTTGTCTGCTTTGGTGCACAGCGGAAAGGAAGTGCTTTCTCCAAGCAGAGGATCACCCACTGGCTCATTGATGCCATAACCATGGCATATCTCGCCCAAAACATGCCGCCCCCGGTAGGGCTACGAGCCCATTCTACCCATGGTGTAGCGGCTTCTTGGGCCCTGGCCAGAGGTGCCTCTCTAACAGACATTTGCAGAGCAGCAGGCTGGGCAACACCCAACACCTTTGCAAGGTTCTACAACCTCCGGGTGGAACCGGTATCGTCCCAGGTAGTGGCATGCAACACAAGCGGATAAGCCCGGGATAGCCGGCCGGGTGTATCGCTTGCACATAGCGCCTTCCATCTCCTTTTGAGCTGAAGACGTGTGCCGTTAATTCCCAGTAGTGTTTAAAAAATTTGTTCCCTGGTTGACTTTCTCCGAGCCCTGTGGCAGTCGAGTTTTCGGAGAGACTCACTGCCAGCCCAGTACACGCGCTAACTAAGAGCCCTGTTCTGGGGTAGGTGCTCCGCATGTGGTGGTTCCCTGTAAGGCTAAACCCCGTGCGATCTATATCTTCCTCTAGTTCGTTTCCCTGCTGGCAAACTGCATCTTCCTTGGGCAGAGCCCCTCTGCCCCAGTCTCCATGTTTGTAGTAACTCCTCCCCCATTGGGCAGGATCTACCTTGAAGGCTCTCCACTTGGTTGGAAAGACCATGTGACATATTTTTCCACTTAAAAATATCCCCCCCTCTCTTGGGGCGAGGTGTGGTCTCCGCGGTGTCCTCTCCTTGGGAGGGACACCCCCCAACTAGACCTGGCGGCACAGTCGGTTAATCCCCCTTCTTTTTTAGGGAGTGGAAAAAGAGAAGGGGAAAAAGAGGCCACGACTGGGTTAAGCCTGTCTCTATCTTTGGGTAGACGACTTGTCCCCAAAAAGGGCCGTTTGACACTCATAACCGTGTTGGGGGAGGTTACGTGTCGACCTGGTGTGCTGGCTATGAGGCATACAGCAAGTCTGCCCACCACACACCGCCAGTTCATGTAACATCATTCAGCCTTGTGGCGTTTTGTATAGGGACCCCTAGTGTCACTACATCGACACCAACGTCGAGTGAGTGACAATTAGGGAATGTCATGGTTACTGGTGTAACCTCCGTTCCCTGATGGAGGGAACGAGACGTTGGTCCCTCCTGCCACAACGCTGAACTACCCGCTGAAATGGCCGGACCTTATATCGGCTCCTCAGCGTAAAACCTGAATGAGTGGTTGCATACCAGCTCCTTTTATACCCGTATGTCTGGGGGAGTGGCATGCAAATACCACTCGCCGATTTTCATTGGCCTTTTATCAAAGACCAGAGGTGTCTCGGGCTCCCAAGGGTGACTCCTAGTGTCACTACATCGACACCAACATCTCGTTCCCTCCATCAGGGAACGGAGGTTATACCAGTAACCATGACATTTTGCTTTTTCTATATGGCAAAAATATTGACCGGAACATGCCATTTTTTTTACATGAGAAACTATCTATCCATCCATCCATCCATCATTTATATGCATAATATATGTCTATAATGTAATTTATTCATTTATTTGTCTTGCTTACTTATCTAAGATTTTTGACAGATTAAAAGCTAACAAAACTATAGAAGGAAAATTTATTTCCATGTTTCTTACATCATGATGGTGCCACGAATGGCTGCCTCAGTGTGGAGTGCTCCTATTCTTTTGTTGTTTTTGTTTGTCTGTCCTGTGTTTAGTAATCTTTTTCCAGTCAGTTTTACCAGGGATATGGTCAGTTTTACCAGCAGGATATACCAGACAATCTTTTCCCGGTTTTTGAATATTTGGATGCTTTGCTGGACATTTTAGTCAGAGGCGCAGGTTTGCTGTTCAAGAGACGCAGGTGAGGAAGATGAGAAGGCGTGCTTGTCAAGCTCCGTCCACGTGGCTTTCGAACAGCGCTGCCGAGCATTCATCTAGCGAATCTCTACTCTCTTCCTAACAAAATGGATGAACTACATCTCCTCACCCGGACAAACAAGGACTTTTCAAACTCTGCTGCCTTGTGCTTCACAGAAACCTGGCTGAGTGAAGCCATTCCAGACAGCGCATTACATCTGCCAGGCTTTCAGCTGTTCAGAGCGGATCGCATCACGGATTTAATGGGGAAAACAAGAGGCGGTGGAACATGCTTTTATATCAATGAAAGTTGGTGTACAGATGTAATAACGTTAAAGAAGATGTGCTGTCCTAATTTGGAAGCGCTCTTTATTAACTGTAAACCGTTCTACGCACCATGGGAGTTTTCATCATTTATTCTGGTGAGTGTGTATATCATGCCAAACGCGTGCGTGAGTGCTGTGCTGCAACAGCTGGCTGATCAGATCACAGACACGGAACAACAATATCCAGCTGTTATTATTATTCTTGGGGATTTTAACAAAGAAAATCTCACATGTGAATTGCCCAAATACAAACAGCACATTACATTTCAAACCAGAGACAGGAACATACTGGATCACTGCTAAACAACTATAAAGGATGCATATCGCTCTGTCCATAGAGCAGATTTGGGACTCTCTGATCACTGTCTGGTTCATCGTCTTCCAACCTACAGACAGAAATTAAAATCAGCCAAGCCTGTAGTAAGGACTGTAAACAGATGAACCAATGAAGCAGAGCTGGAACTACAAGCCTGCTTTGATTGCACAGATTGGAGTGTTTTTGAGGCTGCAGCCACCGACCTGGATCAGCTCACAGATACTATTACATCATATATCAGTTTCTGTGAGGATATATGCATTCCTACTAGGACTTATTTAAAGTTCAACAACAACAAACCGTGGTTTACAGCAGAGCTCAGGCAGCTTCGTTAGGCCAAAGAGGATGCTTACAGGGGTGGGGATAAAGTCTTGCACAATCAGGCTAGGAACACACTGAATAAGGAAATCAGAGTGGCTAAAAGAAGATACTCTGAGAAGCTGAAAAACAAGTTTTCAGCTAACAACCCTGCATCAATGTGGAGTGGCATGAAACAACTTATGAATTACAGGACTCCTACCCCCAACCCTGTGGTGTACCAAAACTGGCTGAGGACCTGAATGTGTTCTGCTGTAGATTTGAAAAGCCCAGTCTCACACCCACTCTGACCTTCTCTTCACACAAACACCAACACCTCCTGCAACCCCCCTCCTCCCCCTCCCAATCCTCAACCTGCACTTAAGATCTGTGAAGAAGAGGTGTGCCATGTCTGTCGGAAACAAAAGACTAGGAAAGCTTCAGGCCCAGATGGCGTTTCACCCGCATGTCTTAGATCCTGTGCTAAACAGCTGGTCCCCATCTTCACACAGATCTTCAATAGATCACTGGAGCAGTGTGAAATCCCATGCTGCTTTAAATGCTCAATCATCATTCCTGTCCCAAAGAAACCAAAACCACAGGACTTAATGACTACAGACCTGTCGCCCTGATGTCTGTGGTCATGAAATCATTTGAGAGACTGGTGTTGGCCCACCTGAAGGACATCACTGGACCCTTTCTAGATCCCCTTCAATTTGATTATCGGTCTGTGGAGGATACAGTCAACATGGGATTGCATCATATCCTGCAACATCTGGAGAGACCAGGGACATATACAAAGATCCTTTCTGTGGACTTCAGTTTGGCTTTCAACACCATCATCCCAGCTATATTCCTGACTAAACTACACCAGCTCTCTGTTTCCACATCTATCTGTCAGTGGATTACCAGCTTTCTGACGGACAGGCAGCAGCTTATGAGACAGGGGAAATTAACTTCCAGCACCTGTACAATCAGCACTGGTGCCCCCCAGGGATGTGTGCTCTACCCACTACTCTTCTCCCTCTACACAAATGACTGTATTGCCAAGGACCCCTCTGTCAAGCTCCTGAAGTTTGCAGATGACACCACTGTCATCAGAGATGACAATGAGTCAGCATACAGAAGGGAGTTTAAACAGCTGGCTGTCTGGTGCAGTCAAAACATCCTTGAGCTGAACACGCTCAAAACAGTGGAGATGATTGTGGACTTTAGGAGGAACACCCCAACACTGACCCCCCTCACCATTCTAAACAGCACTGTGGCAGCAGTGGAGTCATTCAGGTTCCTGGGAACTACCATCTCACAGGATCTGAAGTGGGAGACCCACATTGACTCCATTGTGAAAAAGGCCCAGCAGAGGTTGTTCTTCCTTCGCCAGTTGAGGAAGTTCAACCTGCCACAGGCATTGCTGATACTGTTCTACTCAGCATTCATTGAGGTTGTCCTCTGCACTTCAATAATTATCTAGTTTGGTTCAGCTACGAAATCAGATATCAGAAGACTACAAAGGACAGCTGGACTGCTGAGAGGATTATTGGTTGCCCCCTGCCCTCCTTTTAAGAACTATACATTTCCAGAGTGAGGAAAAAGGCTGGAAAAATCACTCTGGACCCCACTCACCCTGCCCACTACCTATTTGAACTGTTGCCTTCTGGCCGACGCTTCAGAGCTCTGAGCACCAGAACTGTCAGGCACAGGAACAGTTTTTTCGCTCAGGCTATCCATCTCACGAACAGTTAAAATTGCCCCATTGAGCAATAATTATGTGCAATACACAGTTTAGTCTTTTTATATTTATCCAACACATCCAACCTCTTCTGCCATTACATTCTCTTGCACTGCATATAACAGATTTGTATTAGATTTGCACTATGTATGTATGTATATGTGTATGTATGTGTGTGTATATATATATATATATATATATATATATATATATAGTCTTATTGTGTATTCTATATATACGTTATTTTCTATTAAATTTTTATTTATTCATTATAATTTTTATTGTACTTTTTTATTACATGTTTGATTATTTTTAGTTATTATCTATGTCTCGTTACTGTTTTGTATTGTTGTGCACAAATTTCTTGTATGGGTAAGCATACTTGGCAATAAAGATGATTCTTCTTCTTCTTCTACTTATGCATTAAGTACAGTACACAGTGTACAACACATTCAACATTTGTTTCATATTTAACATTTATGTATCTCATTCTCTCTCATACTTCTTTAATGTTGGTAAACAAGTGATTGTGTCCAAAGAACAACATTAAGCTTCAAAACAATATTCTGACAGTGAAATATTCTGCTCTGAAAGCTGTACAACTAGCAGATTGCACTATGCAGTCAATACATTTTAAATAAATGTAAAATGTAAATTAATTTAAGATTATTTAAATAAGTAATCTTTTCAATATTCTGTGTTGTAAAAAAATATGTTTTAAGATACAAACACACATGCTTACACTAAAGGAGGAACCCAAGCCAAATATAAGGACATGAGTAACATAGAGATGAGGAGGTGGTCAAAACAATGCCCAAGTAACCTCAAAGCAACACTCACAAAAACCCACTTCATCCTAGCATCGTTGTGGCGACTTTTGAAAATGTAAGTACCACTTACTTTAGAAAAGGTCTGTTTCAAAATGATATCTGACCCACTGCCACTCACAATAAATTGCATAGGTTTATGGGTGTGAATGACATTACCAAAATTCAACATTTGTGCCTTAATAATGTTATAACTCAATAGTCCTGCAGTTTAACTGATGGCAACTGGTAAAAACCAGCTTGTTATTTGTGGCTTCCATTTCTTTATGTTTGACACGACCATGGTCAACCAAGAGCTGCTTTCAGCCTGTTGTGCTGTGTTTTCTACTGTAATATCTGGGCCAGAGGTCAGTGTACATCTTTGTATTGTTCACGAATATAATGAACTAGACTTATAATGTGAGGTTGTGGTAGAAAACTGTTATATATATATATATATATATATATATATATATATTACATCTATCATTGCAGCACTTCCTTCGCTGCGGGCGATTTACCCAAGAGGAGCAAGAAACACTGAATATCATCCAAGATGGTTTTGGTGAAGAATCTTAACGTATACTGTACACTCATAATGATCATCAGCAAAGAAGACTGAAGATGATCTGCAGCAAATTATTTAGCAAATGGTAACAAATGCCTTGATTAATGACTGACAGAAATAATAAAAAAGACCTACATAAACTGTATTGTTTACACATCAGGTGGTATTACTATGATGTTCAAAATTATAATTGAATTATTCTTGAAGGAGGGAACCTGACAAGTGAAGAGATAAGCTCCACCCAGACAGACACTTCTGCTTTCATAAAGAGAATAAAGAATGAAAGACGCTTGATGAACATAATGAAACCTCCACACACAGGTATCACAGCTCTTTATAAATAACCTCTTTCTGTTTGCTACATGAAATTTAAATATTTTAACATACATTGAGTGTATTTTAATTATGAATGTGATTAATAACTGTATGAGCTTAAAGGAAGAAATATCAGTTCCCTATCTGTCACTCACTCAACGTTGTGTCGATGTAGTGACACTAGGGGTCACTCTTGGGAGCCCGAGACACCTCTGGTCTTTGATAAAAGGCCAATGAAAATTGGCGAGTGGCATTTGCATGCCACTCCCCTGGACAAACGGGTATAAAAGGAGCTGGCATGCAACCACTCATTCAGATTTTCTCTTCGGAGCCGAACGGTTGATGTTTACTGAGCTGACTGTTCATTCACCTCTGCTGGATCTGATGGCGCATTTCAGTGGCTTCTCCCTCCTCTGCACTGGTGCACTGCAGAGAATGCCCCTGGGCGCTTCGGCAGAAAAAAGAGAGTATATTTTCCTAAAAGAGTATATTTCTCTAAAAGAGCGGCACACACGGAACGTCTTTTTAAAGACGCATCATTTTAAAGATGCCTTTCCGTTTGTGTGTTATTCCTGGTTGCAGTCGTTACCTCTCAACTTCAGACGGTCACGATTGCTGTCTTTCGTGTCTGGGCGCGACCCACGCGGAGATAGCATTCGTGGATGGTTCATGTACTCACTGCGAGAACATGACCATGCAACATTGCGGTCGCGGCTTGCTTTCGTAAGAACCACCCCAGCGGCTCCCCACCTCGGTCCTTCTACCTACGGGTATGAAGCCAGCACGGCTAGCACTGGGGGCGATTTGGGGATCCCAATGGGACCACCTCCACTAGGTATCCCCCCACGGACCTCCCATTCCCCAGCATGCTCGTCTGCCCCGATCGGGCTTCCAGATGAGTCCGCCAGCTCGTCTCACGGCGAGTTCGACCTCTTGTTCGGAGCCCGTGAAGCTTATGAGCTCTCGAGCGCAGCATCAGAGAGCGGGCTTGTCCAGTCGGACACAGAAGCCTCAGCTGGGCTCCCCCTTTCGGGGACGATTGCCCAGTCACAGGCTGATGCGTAAATGACGGACATGCATTTCATTTGATTTTGCCGCATGCCCAAGTGGCTGCGGTACCCAACAGTTCAGCAAAAGAGCAGTTTCCTCGTTCCCTGGGTCAAATATCCAGTGTGCACGGCCGTCATCATGACCACGGTCCACCATTCCATTTTTGCAGGTTTGGCGCTCCAGCGGCGGTCTCCCCGCCCCTGCGCGCCCAGCTGTGGCACAAATCTGCCCCCAATATGACAGTCTCCATGGGTCATGAGGACAGGCCTCTTCATCCCCCATCCCAGGCTGTTCTGGGGGTGGTCATAAGGAGCCAGGTAAGTGCGTCAATGTCCCTAGACTCAGCACGGCCACGACATGCTGTGGCACCTCGAGCTCCGCCCCGCCGCGAGCCCCTACCTGCCGGTATGTCCAACAAGATTGTCCCATTGGTCCCCCTCACGTGAAGCTTAGATGCGTGGCTTGCGCTTTCCAATCCTTCACGATGGCTGATCCGGACCATCCGACTCGGCTACACGATTCAGTCATGATAAACTGAATCCTACGGAAGGGTGCGATAGAACCTGTCCCTCTGGCCAAGATGAAGAAGGGGTTTTACAGCCCCTACTTCATCGTACCGAAAAAAGGCGGTGGGTTGTGGCCAATCTTGGACCTGCGAGTAATGAACCGGGCTTTACACAGACTCCCCGTTCAAGATGCTGACGCAAAAACGCATTCTGGCGAGCGTCCGGCATCAAGATTGGTTTGCGGCGGTAGACCTGAAGGATGCGTACTTTCACAACTCGATTCTACCTTGACACAGACCCTTCCTGCAGTTTGCATTCGAGGGTCGGGCGTATCAGTACAAGGTCCTCCCTTTCGGTCTGTCCTTGTCCCCTCACATCTTCACAAAAGTCGCAGAGGCAGCTCTTGCCCCGTTAAGGGAGGTGGGCATTCGCATTCTCAACTATCTCAACGATTGGCTAATCCTAGCTCACTCTTGGGACATGTTGTGTGCACACAGGGACTTGGTGCTCTCGCACCTCAGCTGACTAGGGCTTCGGGTCAACTGGGAAAAGAGTAAGCTCCTCCCGGTTCAGAGCATCTCTTTTCTCGGTTTGGAGTTGGACTCAGTCTCACTGACAGCACGCCTCACGAACAAGCGCGCACAGTCAGTGCTGACCTGTTTGAAGGCGTTCAAACAGAAAACAGCGGTTCCACTGAAACTCTTTCAGAGGCTCCTGGGGCATATGGCATCCTCAGCGGTGGCCACTCCACTCGGGTTGATGCATATGAGACCGCTTCAGCACTGGCTACAGACTCGAGTCCCGAGATGGGCATGGCGCCGCGGGACACATCGTGTGGTCATCACACCGGTCTGTCACCGCCTCTTCAGCCCTTTGACCAACCTCACATTTCTATGGGCAGTCGTTCCCCTAGAGCAGGTCTCCAGGCGAGTCGTGGTCACGACCGACGCCTCCAAGACGGGCTGGGACGGGCCCGCGGCTATGTTGGCACATCAACTGCCTCGAGTTGCTGGCAATTCTGCTCGCCCTGCGGAGGTTCCGGCCGTTGATCCAGGGCAAGCACGTGTTAGTTTGGACAGACAACACGGCAACGGTAGCATATATCAACCGCCAAGGTGGTCTGCGCTCTCGTTGTATGTCACAACTTGCCCGCCGTCTCCTCCTCTGGAGTCAGCAGCACCTCAAGTCACTGCGAGCCACTCACATCCCAGGCGACCTCAACACTGCAGCGGACGCGCTGTCATGGCAGGTTACCCTCATGGGAGAGTGGAGATGGTCCAACTGATCTGGAGTCGATTCAGACAGGCACAGGTAGACCTGTTCACCTCCCAAGAATCCTCCCACTGCACGCTCTGGTATGCCCTGACCAAGGCACCTCTCGGTATAGACGCGCTGGCACACAGCTGACTCCCTGGACTGTGCAAATATGCGTTTCCCCAGTGAGCCTACTTGCACAGACTCTGTGCAAGGTCAGGGAGGATGAGGAGCAGGTCGTCCTGGTAGCACCCTACTGGCCCACCCAGACATGGTTCTTGGACCTCACGCTCCTCGCGACAGTGAGTTTTATTTACAAACATTACCCAGAATGGTTTCAGATAAGCTAACTTCAACAAATTATGCCTTTCTTGAAATGAACATGTTAAAGTGAACAGTGCAGATGTTGAAGCAGCTCATGAATCTACTGAACATGTTAAAGTGAACAGTGGAGATGTTGATTTGTGGTTGAAATGAACAATAAGCTTTAATAAAAATGTAAGTAAATAAATAAAACCACAAAACATTTGCACTCACCTGGAGCTTAAAGGAATAATTCACCCAAAAATTCAAACTGTCTCATTTATTCACCCTCATGCAAGATGTGTGTGACTTTCTTTCTTCTGCTAAACACAAACAAAGAGTTTTAGAAGAATATCTCAGCCCTATTGGTCCATACAATGCAAGTCAACAGGTACCAAAACTTTAAATCTCAAAAAAGCACTTGAAGGCAGCATAAAAGTAATCCATATGACTATAGTGGTTAAATTCATGTTAAATCCATGAAGCAATATGATAGGTGTGGATGAGAGACAGATCAATATTTAAAACCTTTTACTATAAATCTCCACTTTCACTTTCATTTTCACATCTCCCTTCTTGTTTGTTTTTTTTCTTTTTTTGCTATTTGCATTATTCCTGTATATCACTACATACTGGGCTTGGAGGAGAATTTATTGAAAATAAGGACTTAAATATTGAACTGTTTCTCACCCACACCTATCATATTACTTCTGAAGACATGGATTAAACCACTGGAGTTTGGATTACTTTCATGCTGACTTTGTCTGCTTTTTTGAGCTTCAAAGTTTTGGTAGCTGTTGACTTGCATTAAATGAACCAACAGAGCTCAGATATTCTTCTAAAATCTTTGTTTGTGTTTAGCAAAGAAAGAAAGTTATACACATCTAGGGTGTGTCATAAGGGTGTCACGGATCCACCGGACTCCCTCTATCATGCCACACTCTGCTCCCTCTCCCTCACTCCACACAGCGCTCACTCTCTCCTGAGTTGATCACATGCACCTGCACATCATCAGTGATTAATCAAGGACTGCATAAGAACCCCGCTCTCACTCACAATCATTGTCTGTTCTCATTGTCAGTGTTTCCCCGGAGACTACGGACTCCCTAGTTTGTCTAGACTTACTGTGATTGACACTCCAGGTCTGTTTGATACTGAACTCAGTCATGAAGAGATCCAGAGAGAAATCACTAACTGCATCTCAATGTCACTGCCTGGATCTCATGTGTTCATTATTGTGTTGAATATAGAACAACGTTTCACTCAAGATGAGGCGAAATCAGTGAAGATCATTCAGGAGATGTTTGGTGAAAACTCTTTAATGTACACCATGATACTCTTCACCAGAGGAGATTATCTCAAGAAAAAAAACATTGAGCAGTGGCTGGGAAAACCAGGATCTGTCATTAGAAACCTGATTGAAGAGTGTGGAAACAGATTCCATGTGTTCAATGATAATGAGACTAGAGATTGAACACAGGTTTCTGATCTACTGGAGAAAATACTGAACATGTTAAAGTGAACAGTGCAGATGTTGAAGCAGCTCATGAATCTATTGAACATGTTAAAGTGAACAGTGGAGATGTTGAAGCAGCTCATGAACATGTTAAAGTGAACAGTGCAGATGTTGAAGCAACTCATGAACATGTTAAAGT
Organism: Myxocyprinus asiaticus; assembly: GCF_019703515.2. Taxonomy (NCBI): domain Eukaryota; kingdom Metazoa; phylum Chordata; class Actinopteri; order Cypriniformes; family Catostomidae; genus Myxocyprinus; species Myxocyprinus asiaticus. Next base: position 49,370,395 of record NC_059356.1, on the reverse strand, counting down.
GAACAGTGCAGATGCTGAAGCAGCTCATGAACATGTTAAAGTGAACAGTGCAGATGCTGAAGCAGCTCATGAATCTACTGAACATGTTAAAGTGAACAGTGCAGATGTTGAAGCAGCTCATGAATCTACTGAACATGTTAAAGTGAACAGTGCAGATGATGAAGCAGTACATGAATCAACTGAACATGTTAAAGTGAACAGTGCAGATGATGAAGCAGTACATGAATCTACTGAACATGTTAAAGTGAACAGTGCAGATGATGAAGCAGTACATGAATCAACTGAACATGTTAAAGTGAACAGTGGAGATGTTGATTTGTGGTTGAAGTGTTTCACACAGAAGCTCTCAGATGTGCTGATATTCTCTGAAAAAGACCTCAGTGGAGTAAGTCGTGATGATGTTTATATCAAACTGCTAGAAGATGTGATCAGAAAAGAACTTCCTTCAGTAATATCTGGCATAAGCTGGAAATTCAGTACAATAACTTTTCCAGTGAAGCTGAACTATAAGTACAGACAAGAAGAGATTCTGATTGATCACTTCTGTCAGTGCTGTTGGGTTCAGTGTCCTTTCTGTAATGCCATCTGCACCAACACAATAGAAAAACATGATGGAGATCACAGTGTCCCTTTTCAAAGAGTGTTTGGAATTAATGGCACATATTACAGTGGAACAACAGAACTTTCTTTTAACATCTGCACAACAGAAGTAGCAAGTGATCGATCTTTTTATCCCAGAGACTCAGGTAAATTCCTCTGGAGAGAGTACAGAACAGCAGGAGAAGTTTTTGCTAACTGGAGCATCACTACTGACCTCTCTGAACAGCCGTACTGGAAGTGGTTTATGTGCACATTCCAGAAATATCTGGAACACTTCTACAATAAAACATTCCAGGAGAATGGAAAGATCCCAGACAACTGGAGAAAATACTCAAAACAGGATGCTATTGACAGTTTAGATAAATACATGTAATGGACGTACTCATTTGTACGTCACTTTGGATAAAAGTGTCTTTTAAAAGAATAAATGTAAATGTAACCATGTGAAGTGAATATACTTTGTAGTGTAAAACAGACATTCAAATGTCAACACTCAGATATATAAAGAATTTCCTGTCACAAAATCACTTGTGTCCTTTTACAATAAAATATATCACACTGAAAATGTCTCTAAATTTATTTTCTAAACTTGACCTATCACAACTTTAAATGTATAGCTTTACTATAGTCAAATTTCATTTTGACATTAGGTACTAAAATAAAAAAACAAGCAAATGAAACAGTCTCTAGACATGGCTCGAGTCCCTCATTTATTGCAAATCTATGGGATTTTTTTCTGTTTTATTATCTGCCATGCGAGTAAATCAATAGTAAGTCTGATCTCTCAGAAAAGCAACAGCACACTGTTGTGCATTCATATTCTTTCCCATAAAGTCTTTCTCAAGCAAAGCAGCATCTCATCAGATTACTAACTAAACACTAATATTCAGTCACTCTTTGTAATATACAGTAAAAGCATGTTTATTATATTACTGTTTATTACATAATACTGTAAGCAATACATTCAACGATCAATTGGCTTTTATAAACAGTGATTATATGAACAAAATTAAAATTACAAAAATAACACATCCTTCCTCTTCTCATATTCAAGTCCTGGGAAATATTGCGTGCAGATCGAGTCAAAATGAGAGAAACAAAATATTCTTTCCTGTCTAACAGATGTAATGTTTGATCAGTGTATATCAGTGTACATTATACACAATAAAGAAACTGGACAGTATAAAAGTAAAACACTTCATTAGATCCACCTGTTTATTTCAGCATGTGTTCTGATTAAATATTCCCAAACTGATCACACCCTGAACTCTCTGTCTGTTGTTGTGACTGCTGGATGTTTTATGAGTTTAGTCTGAATGCCACAAGCACAAAACATCAGATAGTCTTTCTTTTCAGACAGTCTTTCAGCTTCACTCTTCACAGATTAAAACTTTGTTCATTCTCATCAGGACTGACATTAACTTTCACCAGGACAATCTCTGAAATACACTATATTGCCAAAAGTATTCGCTCACCTGCCTTTAGACGCATATGAACTTAAGTGACATCCCATTCTTAATCCATAAGGTTTAATATGACGTCGGCCCACCCTTTGCAGCTATAACAGCTTCAACTCTTCTGGGAAGGCTTTCCACAAGGTTTAGGAGTGTGTTTATGGGAATTTTTGACCATTCTTCCAGAAGCGCATTTGTGAGGTCAGACACTGATGTTGGATGAGAAGGCCTGGCTCGCAGTCTTCACTCTAATTTATCCCAAAGGTGCTCTGTCGGGTTGAGGTCAGGACTCTGTGCAGGCCAGTCAAGTTCTTCCACACCAATCTCGCTCATCCATGTCTTTATGGACCTTGCTTTGTGCACTGGTGCGCAGTCATGTTGGAACAGGAAGGGGCCATCCCCAAACTGTTCCCACAAAGTTGGGAGCATGGAATTGTCCAAAATCTCCTGGTATGCTGAAGCATTCAGAGTTCCTTTCACTGGAACTAAGGGGCCAAGCCCAGCTTCTGAAAAACAACCCCACACCATAATCCCCCCTCCACCAAAATTCACAGTTGGCACAATGCAGTCAGACAAGTACCGTTCTCCTGGCAACCGCCAAACCCAGACTCATCCATCAGATTGCCAGATGGAGAAGCGTGATTCGTCACTCCAGAGAACGCGTCTCCACTGCTCTAGAGTCCAGTGGCGGCGTGCTTTACACCACTGCATCCGATGCTTTGCATTGCACTTGGTGATGTATGGCTTGGATGCAGCTGCTCGGCCATGGAAACCCATTCCATGAAGCTCTCTACGCACTGTTCTTGAGCTAATCTGAAGGCCACATGAACTTTGGAGGTCTGTAGCGATCGACTCTGCAGAAAGTTGGCGACCTCTGCACACTATGCGCCTCAGCATCCGCTGACCCCGCTCTGTCATTTTACGTGGCCTACCACTTCGTGGCTGAGTTGCTGTCATTCCCAATCGCTTCCACTTTGTTATAATACCACAGACAGTTGACTGTGGAATATTTAGTAGCGAGGAAATTTCACGACTGGACTTGTTGCACAGGTGGCATCCTATCACAGTACCACGCTGGAATTCACTGAGCTCCTGAGAGCGGCCCATTCTTTCACAAATGTTTGTAGAAGCAGTCTGCATGCCTAGGTGCTTCATTTTATACACCTGTGGCCATGGAAGTGATTGGAACACCTGAATTCAATTATTTGGATGGGTGAGCGAATACTTTTGGCAATATAGTGTACATCAGATAATTCACTCTGAACAACACTGAACTGACAACAATGAATGAAACTTCTTCAGAGAGATCCAGTGATTGATGGAGATGTGTGTGTAATAATTAAGTGTTATACTGTTATACATTATACTGTTATTATAATGATAACTGAATGTGTGTGTTTTAGTCCTGAAGGAGAAAGTTGTAGATCCCAAAGTCATTGTCGGTTGGAGATATCAGCATTTCGCCTCGGGCTTTGTCCAACCATCTGCGCAGAAAATCCCGCCGTCTGCGCCACTCCTGAAGCTCCTCCTCACTGTGAGCAAAGTCACAACTCACGCCATCAGGACAACCCTTCTCCAACCTGTCAATCAAACATCAGAGCCAAATAAGAGCAACTTCTTCTTTACGTAGCAACTGACACAGTAACGCTGATGGATCCTTGATGACATTGATGCTGGTGTACCTGGTGCAGATGGAGAAACAGGGTCCAGGGAAGCGATATGACCAGGCCAGACTCTCATCTTCTCCCTCTCCACTCAACACTCTTTGCTTGTGTTTGTCAGACGAGATGTGCTGCTGCCACTGACGATCACTGTTACTGTTTTTACCGCACAGACGGCAGAAAAAACTGTCCGGCTGACAACAAAACAACACACATGGAGCAGATATGACCGATGGGACAGATCAAAAACATGAGAATGAAAGTGTGAGCGTGTACCATCGGTTCAGCAAAGTCTGTCGGCAAGGTGATCTGCTTCTCTTCCATTGGCTGAGACAGTGAGGTGCCATCAGACTGTCTGTTCTGATTGGACGTGGTGAGCCAGACATCATACACCTGCTGGATGTCTCTGACTAACAGAACACAAACACTCAAATACAATAAACATCTAACATCTCATCTGTGAGATCACGACTGAATCACAATTCACTTCTGCTGAGTATGAAGAGTAAGTATTGTGCTGCTGTTGGTAAAGAATGTACTTTTAGGTATCAAGTAAGCCAGTATTGGAATGTAGCACAAAAAGCATTCACCGATGCATACTTTAAAAATCTACTGGAAATAGGATGCTATCTGGGCAACTTTAGCATCTCATATTCAGCATACTACGATTTTGGATGCACTAACCCTAATCTGGCACACTATATAGGACAGATAGCATGAGAATTAACCTTCAGTCCATGAAGAAACACACTGAACATTCAGTGTTTTCATGCTGTATGAGTTCATGAGTGTTTGTGTGTGTTTGAGGCTCACAGCCGTTGTTCTTCATGTACGTCCACAGATCTTTCTCCTCCTGACTGTGAGCGAATGAACAGTTCCCGATATAATGACACTTGCGCTGCTTCATCACATGAACACAGATCTGTGGAGGAAACATCAGGGTTACATCGCCAACAACTTATTAGTCAATCAGTGATGTTGACTACTCAAGATCTTTTTTCACTTCAGTAGATTTAGCATGGCACTTTGAAGTGTTTAATTCAGAGACGCAACTTCATAGAGAAGGTTTTGACAATTACTGATGAGTCTACAACTGTTACTTTACTGTATTTTGTGTCTCTTAATTCATACTCTTTACATCACCGCCGCTGCAGTCATCAATGCAGTGCTTTTTTAACAAACCACCTTTAACAAATGCTACAGCATCAAAATGGCCTAAAGACAACTGTATCACTTATAAATCAAAGAGTCAAATGAGTAGTTTTCACTCACGTCAAATTGTTGGGGAAAGGTCTTGGCAAAGGGCAAAGGTCGCACTGTGACCCACTTTTTCTTCTCATGAGACTTCACTAGCAAAACCCTTCTCTCTTTGGTCCAGCTAAAGAGAGACAGACAGACAGAGTTAGTGTCTTACTATTTATATTAATAATATTTGATCTTTCCTTTATGTGTAACTTCATTTTTATTATTTAGCATTATCCTTTTTAACTTATTTGTCAAGTATACACTGTATTTTTAGTCTTTTCTTATATTAACCCTTCTGCGTCAATAAAAAAAAAAGTTTTTCAGAGGTCCTTAGAGGACAAAAATGTCTGCGTCAAAAAACTGCCATAAAACTATTATATATTAATATTATTTTCCACTTTCACTGACATTTTAACCAACATCAGTCCTGATCATAACTACCAAATATTCAATCATTTTCAGGATTTTAACCCTTAAATGCCAGTTTGTTTATATAATGCCACTGTTGTTTTTTTACACACACACACTCACACACATTTCTCAATACACACATACAAAACACACTCTGACATCCATACCAACACACACACTTACAATTTTATCTGCATCATTTATTCAATTGTCCTGCAGTGCTCTATAATACAGCAAACAGAGAATAGGGGAAAAGCTTGTATTTGCTCCATAGGCTAAACATGAGAAAAATGGCGCCATCTGGTGGAAAATGTTAAAAATGTAAATTTTGAAGCCAGGGCTCCGGAATGAAAGCATAATATCACAGAATTCATGATTTTATGCTTTAATGGCACTGGGATCAAATATTGCAGTTTTAATGGGTTTCAATGGGGACATTTTTGTCCTGAAGGTCCTGAGTGTAACTATTTTGTGTACACAGTGTATTATAGATGTATTACAGGAACTGAGGTTGAAATATCAAAATTCCCCCCAAAATACACACCTTTGGCAAGCTTTATGCCGTTGGCATTAACACAGCCAAAATGATCGAAAAAACAAAAAAGAAAAGGACAAAAATGTCCCGAAGGTCGCACAAGGGTTAAGTATGTTGTTTTGCACTGTTTTATTTGTATACAGCTCAGCTGTAAACACTTTCGCAATATGAATGTACAATATTTGTCACTCCAGTAAAGCACCTTAAAAATGAAACACAGACAGATGTGAGAGAGACAGACAGTTATGGTGCTTGTATGGTTGTGTCTCTCTGCACCTGTGTCGGGCTTTAGCAGTGCAGTATTTGAGCGCCCGGTCCGGTTCACTGACCAGTCCGTCTTTCCAGCACTGACCACACACAAACTTCAGCTCAAGACTGTGATCTTTGACCTTAGCTGATTCAGCAATTCCTGTTCCCTGCACAGGACCCGCCTTCCCGTTGGTGTCCTCTGCTCTGATTGGACCGTTTGATTTGGCAGCAGTGTTTTTATTAGATAAACGTGAAGTCTCGATCACAGGCTGATGGAGACACAATACAGGCTGAGAGGGAGTTCAGAGTTCACAAACACATGCATTATGACATCATTTATGTTCTAATTAGTGGTGTTTTTTAATTCAAGTGAAGCATCAATTGCTCAAAGTGTTTTGTGTCAAACCGTACATAGTGTTTAAACCTATAATAGTATATTGTGGCTTTAATTATGGGATGCTAAATTACTCACTGGCTGTTTGTTCCAGTGTTTTTTTGACTCCTGGATGATCTCTTCAGGAGTGATACCTGACCACAAACACACACACGCACACATACACACACACAAGAGATGTTTGGTGAGTTTAAGCATGTGGCTCCACCTATTGGATTACTGATGTACTGCAATACAGTGTGTGTGTGTGTACCAGAGCCTCTCTGCAGTATCCAGGTCTGCAGTTCTATGAGTGAGTGAGCGAAGCAGCAGGCGTCTTCTCTCTTACAGCCGAATCTGAACTTATGACGACACATGTCCAACTGACAGTGAGGACTCAACACTCGTATCTTACTGTAACACACTGTACTGTTCTTTACCACATGAACCAAACACCTGACACACACACACACACACACACACACACACAGAGAGAGACAGAGAGGTAGGTAGATTTACTTCACATGTGACAGTAGTGTTTCTATATTTACACCCTAAATCTCTGAATAAAGATGTTGAGACCCCCCCCCAAAAGAAACATGAACATACAAAAGAATAAACAAACAAAATGACACAAAAATTAACTGAATAAACAGATGAAAAAGAATGAACAAAAAGAAAAGAAGAAACAAATTAAAGAAAGAACAAACTAACAAATCAAGGAGGGAAAATGAACAGATGTAAAAATAATAAGAATCAGCAAACAAAAAGAGGAATGAACAAACAAGGTAAAGAAAAAAAACAAAGGAAAAAAAATGGACTAAAACATCAAGAAAGGAAAAAAGACAAACAGACAAAATATATAGAATGGAAGAATTAACAAACAAAAGAAAATCAAATAAATGAGGGAAAGAGTGAACAAACGTATTTAGGGAAATAAGAACAGACAAAAGAGAAAGAACGAACCTCAAGAACAAATGAATGGAAAATTGAACAATAAAATAAAATGAAGAAAAAGAAAGAACAAACAAACAAAGAAAAGAAAAAAACAAATATATCAAAGAATGGAAAAAACAAACAAAAGATAAAAGAGAATATAAACAACAAAAACAAATGAACGGAAGAATAAACAAACAAAATAAAATGTACAAAGAGAAAGAACAAACAAACAAACAAACAAAAGAACGAAAAAAGATAAAAGACAGTATAAACAACAAAAAATGAACAGAAGAATGAAGAAACAAAAGAAAATGAATAAAGAGAAAGAACAAACAAACAAACAAATAAATCAAAGAATGAAAAAAACAAACAAAAGATAAAAGACAGTATAAACAACAAAAAATGAACAGAAGAATAAACAAACAAAAGAAAATGAACAAAGAGAAAGAAAGAACAAACAAACAAACAAACAAATGAATGAAAAAAAGATAAGACAGTATAAACAACAATAACAAATGAACGAAAGAATAAACAAACAAAAGAAAATGAACATAAAGAGAAAGAAAGAACAAACAAACAAACAAAAAATACATCAAAGAACAAAAAAGAAAAAAAGACAGTATAAACAACAAAAACAAATGAACGGAAGAATGAACAAACAAAAGAAAGAATGAGTAAACAAACATTATTCTATTTTTATTTTTATTTCTATTTTTTATTATCTCTGTCTTGTTGTTGTATTGTACACTTGGCAATAAAGCTCAATCTGATTCTGAAAGGAAGGAAAAAACAAACAGATGAAAGATAACAAAATGAATGAACAAAAGAACAAATGAAAAAGAATCAACAAAAAAATGAAACAAATAAACTAACAAAAACCAAGCAAATAAATAAATGAAAGAAAGGTTTTGCCTTTGTGGTTTTCTTACTTTTTCTTGTCAAACTGGTGTTGTGTTTGCAGGTTTGCACACAGATCAGGATTCTCCTTCCAGCGTTTGCTGATAATTCTGGGTTTACAGTCAAAACAGGCCTGCAGAAGAACAGACGACACGTGTTTCATCATCAGACTAAAACACTGACATCCTCCAGACATCAGCTGCAGTCCATCAACAGAATCATCTCTCTCCCCAGACAACACTTTAGAAACTGAAAGAAAGATCCTGTCTCTGTCAGTGTGCGTGTCGTTACCTCACAGAGGAACATGAACATGCCCGTGTGTTCATTCAGGAGTTTGATGACGCTGAGCGCTTGTCTCTGATTGGTCGCCAAATGATTGAAGAGCAGCTCTCTCACGAGTAAGCCCCGCCTCTCCTGCGTCCACACGTCTATTTCTTCTTGACAATATGCGAATGTGCAGTCCTCGCCAAACGTACACACCTGATTCTCCAAAATCTCTACACACACAGAGAGAGAGAGAGAGAGAGAGTGAATGAAGAGTAAAATGCATTCATTGCACATTCTAGTTAACCAATCACTGATCAGCTGACAGGTGTTGACGTACCTCTACAGAGCACAAAGGCACTCTGGAAGTTTTTATGAGTTGGGCGGAGCCGGATCCGCCTCCAGGGTGATTTAGCCCCGCCCCTTCTCCGGCACAGCAGCAGATCTTTCTTGCAGCTGTGAGTGACATCAGATCTGAATTCAAAATCCAGCACACCTGAACCTGAGAGAGAGAGAGACAGGTGAGTTACAGACAGACAGACAGATGTCTAATATACTGAAAACATTATTTTTTTCCCGTGTTTGTGTCACCTGTAGAAGTAAAGCAGGTGCTGCAGGCTTGTGTAAACTCATGTGAGTGTTCTAGTGGATTCTTGGACAGACAGGAAAGAGTGGAAGTCACATGATCATTCCTCTGTAACAAACACATACAAATGAAAAAGTTCCCATTTGAACAGCAGAGATATACAAATGCATCTTATTGTGTATATAGTGCATATTCTCTCTAATGTAAGTCTTTAATCCTCTTTAATTTGATCTAGTTATTTTAATATCTATCTATCTACCTAAAAACACTCACTGTATGAGGGTTGTTTGCAGGATTCAACTCATTTGTCAGTTTGACTGATGGCAGAAAACTACAACAGACCTTCCCACCTAAGAGAGAAATATCAACATAAGAGTGTGAACAGGTAATAAATATTAAATATAATGTGAAACAATAGAAAGGTGTTGCCACACACACCTGGCAGAATGAATTCAGACAGTGAATCGAGCGCGTCTCCTCCCACCACTAGAGGCCGCTGCAGGGCGACAGAGCCAGTGCACGAAACCTGCGGCGGACAGATGGAGTCTAACGCGTCCAGACCGTCTGAGTTCACATCAGGTTTAGTGAAGGAGTCGAGAGTGTTTAACTGACTCCCCGCATATGAGAAGAATGCAGGAGGAAGACGAGGAGATGAAGAGGAGAAACACACCAGACCGCTGGGGACAACGCCATTCTGAGAAGAGAAAAGACCACAGACGCTTCACTGAACACCTTGTGCATATTGAAGAAATGAAAATCACAAGCTCCAATGCTGAACTACACCTTCTGGGAGTTTAATTTGGTTACTGCATTTGCCAAAGTTTTTCATAAACGTCCAAATCTATTAAAAAAGAAATTCAGAGGTCTGTTTGAGGCACTAAATAGGAAGTAAACTTAATATTCACACTCACAGCTCTATATTGTGCTTTGTTTTCTGAGTTACAAAATCTCTGTGGACCCGGGGGGCGCTATACCGTGAATTTTTTTTTTACTTAAAGTCGGTGTATACATAGGTCAGGCATATGAGGTATTGTGTGAAAGCTTAGAATCTGAACTTTTCAGAGAATGCCATCACTTTTGCATTTATGTTACACAAAATAAGACCTGAAATAATTTGCGCTGCAAATTAGCGCCCCCTATAGGTAATGGGGTAGAAATATTAATTTGAATATAAGTCCTTCACATGGCACTTAAATAGACAAGTCACATATCAAATGAAAGCTCTCATTCTGAGGAATGTGACTGTACAGTTTATTGTGTTGCCCTAGTACCACAGTTTAAAAGATTTTCAAAAGAATCACAAAATGAAATATGATTTCTGTAAGTCATCAAATACACATGTCTCTTTTATGCAGCGATTATTGCTGCTGTAAAACTTTACATCTGCTTTTACCTTAGGGAGTTGTCTAAAAAATGAGCCACTGTTTACTTGTCTACGAGCTTGTTTGGCTGAATAATCCAATGTTATATCTAAGATGTCCAGAACAAAATATGCCATCCAGCAGGAAAAGTATGATAAACAAATCATCATAAAAATATGTTTTCGACTTTTGACAAAATGATATATATCATCGCAAATATGAGGATCTCAGCTTTCTAATGACACATAGATTGAGCTTCTAGTCCACTCAGAGGCCGAGATATGGACGAGCAAACCTATGAGGGCTGAAATACGTTAAAGCGCCACCTACATTTCAAATCTGTATATTGTGATGGAATGTGATCTAAAAAAAATTTTTTTTATAGTACTTGTCGCCATCTAGTGGAACAAAATAAGACTTTTCAAAGTGAGATAGAATGAACAGAGCTAGAATTGCATGCTTACAAATTTGGGACAACTACAAAAAAAGAAAAAGAAAAATCTGTTTATCATAGGATTATAAACATGTATGACTTGGGGGGGTTCTCTTGAAAACTGAATTTTTTTTTGCATTTAGTCCACAGTGTTTGTAAATGGTAAGCTTTTAAATTTCAGTTTAAAAAAATTGCAGGCAGCAGCCCAAAAATGCATCAGAGTTTAACCAGTTAAGTCTATGAAACACTCAGTAGCCTACTTGTTACTTTTAGATGGACTGAAATTCTTCTAAACACAAATGTCACTAATTGCTACTAATCGGCAAGCTCTAACGTGTCTAGTGTTTTCCATACAGCTGTTAAAAACGACTGCCCTTTATGACCTTTTTGCATGTCGGTCAATTTTAGATTTCCTTGCCCCTAAACAGCACATAGAAACAAAAACAAACTCTGGTTGATTGATGTGAAAAGGCCAAAATGTACTGTGGTTTTTCGTACGCCAGTCCATTTCATACAGTGCGCTTGATGCAAATTACGTCATCAGCACAGTACGTGCAGACTTTGCGCAAGGATAGACAAGCCTAGTTCTAGACACACGGATAGTCCATGTCTTTCTATGTCATCACAGCAAAATCAAAGATGAAAGTATTTAGGAAGCATGCGCCTGCTTTGAACATGTTTGCATGGGCTTGCTCTTAAAAGAGTATAATTTGAAAGGCTGAGCGCTCAACTGTGCACGAGAAGGAATGTGGAAAAAAGTCCACTACCAGTGTATACACCTGTGATGTGTCCTCCTCTTTAGACATACAGTCCAGCAGACTGTCCAGCTCGTCTCCCATCAGATCATTGTCCTCCAGTGGCTGTGAGACAGGCACTGACAGCGCCACACGCTGGCCACTCTCAGGTACTGCACGGAATAGTCTTGGGTCCTCATCACTCACGGGGACCGGGGCGGGTAAGACAGGAGACGACCACTCAGACAAACCAACTGAGACAAAGAAAAACGACGTGATAATAATGTACATGGTTACCAATACTGAAAAACAGCAGCAGAAAGCATTCACATAGTGTTTATATTCAGAATGCAATACAAGAATACTGCGAACTGCATAGTGAACAGTACATAACGTCTACTGCCCACTAGTGTTTTAAGTATTTGAAACTGTACGCAGTATGTATACATTTCTATAGTATGCTACAATGTTGTCACATAACCTCATCACATGCATGCGAGTGGCGTCCAGTTATCTCATAAATAAATACAATTATTTTGCATATACTATGTCCTATACTACTGGCAGTATGAAAAACACAGCACATAATCTGTGTTTTCAATGCATACAAAAAATTGCATGCTATGCACAGTGTATATACTGCATAAATAGTATGTATAATAGTAACAGTAAATACCTGCAGTGTCAGTCACTCTCTCCACTACATTAAAAGACATCTGGAAACAAAGGCAAAAGCATGCAAGCGAGAGATGTATAAATATGACATATGCATTTATTTGCTCATCAGATCCACCTGTGCAATAACGCACAGGTGAAATTCATGAACACCGATCAGACTTAAATGTGAAGGTTTTTGTTGTGAGCAATGTCCTGCCTCTTCTAGCGCAGGCGGCACATCCCAGTCGTCCAGAGAACTCAAGGCATTCCCCTCCTGAGACAGAACAACACATTTAGTAATAATTGATGCAACTGTCATGCAAATGTAGCTTTCTAAACAACAAGATATTATTGACAGCATGCACTCACGTGAGAACTGTTCTTCAAGTCCAGACTGACAGAGTGTTCTTGGGCCAAACTACTCACCGTCTTATCCTGAAAACACCAAAAACATTACACAGAGGTACTAAAGTAAACTAAAGATCTGTCATTCTTTATTCGTTTTTTTCCATCGGTTTGCTCTCCCATGGATGCATGTCCATTGGTTGAGCGATTTATGGACTTAGAAGAGATAGCAGAAGTGTATAAAGCTGGATGTGTGGAACAGTGAAGCCAGAATGGACAGCTGGCCTTCTCAAGTTTGTTGGTTTGCTCAATAAACTTTAACCCTTGACATCTGGAACCACTGACTCTGAGAGATTTCTTGCAAAGAGGGAAAAGATCTTCAACATTCTTCACGACAGCAACAGGGCTGAGCAATACAGCTAAAATATATATATCTAGATATTTTACAGCCTCAATGATATTCAAAACATTTGCAATATTATTAATTGGCTCTGAAAGGGCTTAAAACCACATCCGAACCAATCATACTTTAGCCATTAAAATCACGTTGCTTAATTTTAATTTATATTCAATACATCATAAAAAAACAGTTCAGAATCTATCCGGTGACTCAGATCTCATATTCACCATGTTCTGATGGGCTGTGGCATGGTTGATGTATAGACTCTCCAGCAGGGCGGCGGGCACATGCAGACCCTCGTCCTGAGCGTACAGTGCCACACTGACCCCCTCGCTGAAATCAGCTTGCGCCTGCATCCACCTGCGCTCTCGAAACGCAGCGTTCCCCTCATCCAAGAGATTACACACCAGCTTAATTACAAACCCCTAAAGAACAACAATATGAGGAGACAACACGGTTTAACATTTGGTTCGAGTATCACACGGCACAATATGATGGGCCAAACATGCTATATGTTGAACATGTTTGTTCTGAGTATTCTGTGTGTGTGTCTGTTTGTTTAAACTCAACCTCAAAGGCTTCAGGCTCAGGATAGGGCAAAGACGATCTGCAGACAAAAACAAAAACCAAAAATTGACACAAAATATGAGATATGACAGTAAAGCATGGTACGTTATAGTACAGTAATTTAGAGCAAGCTTTGAGTAGAGAAGAGTAAACTTTATAGAGTACGGTAAACATAGTATACTGCATAGTGCCGACCTTGTTAATTAAGCGACATAAGTGGCTGCATAGGGAATGTCGTGGAATAAGGAAGTCTTTTCTCTCTTTGCAAGAAAACTCTCGAAGTCAAGGAGTTCCAGATGTTATTTGAACAAAGCAACAAAACAGAGATGACAGCTGATCATCTGACTATCCCGTTCCAAACTCTCATTTTTATACATTTCTGTTGTCTTAGCCAATAGGCGTGCATCCCCACCTTATCTGTTTGCCACAATTAGTTATTAGACCATAGCAGTCACGTAGGCCATGCAGCTTTCAGAGTTTTCCTGATTTACATAATGCCCAGACTACTCTACAAATATCTATATACTATAGGAACTGCGACCACCAGGGGGCCCATTATCACGGGTATAGTATAGGCAAATAATTATTTGCACTAAGTGTAAATAGCACTAGCCACACAGCTATATGCACGCCAATAGTTTAATAGAACCTGTCAAAACTATGAAAAAAATATTATTTAAGATATATGTACATTTGACTTCTGTTTCCTTAAGAAGCACTGTGGCGACTTTAGTACGACAGGTATGGACGACCGGGGTTCAAATACACCTTTTGCCAATTTCATTCGTCTCCCCATATTAAAGCCATGTAAGTGAAGCCACACAGTGGCGGGTTTTCTATTTGAAATAAAAATAAACACAAAATGTCTAAGGGGAGTGTGATACAACTAAAGGTAAGCACGATAGAGGTAGACCAATATATCGGTTTTACCGATTAATCTCTGCCTTTTTCGAACTATCGTTATTGGCAAAACACTATGGCGATAGTTGCCGAAAGTTTTTTAACCATTTAATCATATCAAAATAAGAGTACCCGGTGTGTTTCGGGCTTGTTTGTACTTAAAAGTCCCGTGCTATGCACCAAATCTTAATTTGTTCAGGTTCTTTTGGGGATTTATTGGGATTTTGGTTGAACAATAAAATGGATCTGGGATTTTATTCATTTAGGACTCTTTGTCTGTGGCTGTCATTAGTAAGGTAAAAAAAAAATATATATATATATATTTTTTTACATATAAATAAATTTCCAAACTATCAGCTGCTTAATCAGTTATCAGTCTTTCCACCACCTTAGTTATCGGTATCTGCAAAATCCACTGTCGGTCGACCTCTAAAGCACGATGTCCTCGCTGAGGAAAACGTTGGGCAGCACAAAGAAGGGTTTGGTTTAGGTAGGGCACGTGAGTGGTGGCTTTCTTCAGCGGCTCGGCATCTCACGGGCTGGCGTAGAGCGAGGGTCTTGATGCACACACAGAGAAGAGAACGGTATTTCTCTCTCACGCAACAAATCTGGTGTGTTTCGTCCCGCTGCCAGCAATGTATTTAAGCTCCATCAGAATACTACATGCACTGAATATGTTGTTATATTATATACTGTTTTAGAATAAACTATAATACACTGCAGTGCAAATCGTATCTGCCACAATTGACACCAGGGTGCAAATAGCATGTGCCACTATTCTCAATAAGTGTAAATAGCATGTACCTTATCTTAAAGGTGCACTCCGCAATTTTTTCCTCATTAAAATAGTTTTACTCCTAAATAAATGAATTGTAATTTTGAAACATGTGTATTAAATCATGAGCACTCACATGAGATGAGGACTCTAGTCATATCAGTAACCTTATAAAAGCTGTTTTATTCTACATAGGGCAGGGGCTCCCTCATGGAGGCGGCCATTTTAGAGTCACATGACCAGCTGAATACTATTTAATTAATCTCAGTAACCATCCTGTTATTGAACGCTTTCACTCTTGGATTAAAGTGAATCATGGCTGATTGTGAATAGTGAATTTCTACGATGGCGTCTGGAACTGAAAACTATTGATTTTGAATGATGCTGCATCCACACCACTAGGTGTCACTGTAAGTCCAAGATGACGTGAACGAAAAGTTACTAAGTGCACCTTTAATTTCATTTGATCTTGGAATTTAATTAAAGTTAATTATTCATTTATGCATGTGATTGTAGTGTTTGGTTAGTTAAAAAAAATATATATTATCTCATGTATTTACATGCTAATAAAAACAACAGCTGATAGTTTTACATTTGTAAGCTTTATGCTTTTAAAAATTAATCAACTTGTTTGTTTGCACAGTTTAAGCTTGCTTAGTTATTGATGTTGGGCGTGTTTGCATGGGTGTACTTGTAGCTATGGGTGCCCCATTTTGAAAATCTGCATTGGGCCCCAAAATGCAAGGGCCGTCCCTGATGCTGCATAGTTTCAAGGTCTTACTTGATGAAGCTCAGCGCTCTCTGAATCTCGTCTCTGCGCTTCTGACTCTCACGACTCATGTTTCATCACACACCTGACAAACAAACACATGTGTAAAAGTGCACGTTTACATCAGTTCAACATGACAGGTCCATATTAGGACACTGAAGAGAGCATCTGCTCAATGTCTTCAATGTAAATGTAAATACTGCACTGAATTATTGCACTTACAATGCATTAAACACATTGGCTATATGTCCATATAATGACCAAAAATATCATGCACACAGGGAGAAAACACATTTCATATCAAGAGACCTATGTAAATATACAGTCCTCACTGTACTGTATGTGCATATTTGTGGGAAGTTTTGATAATGTTTCTAATGTGACAAATCAAAGGGTTGTGCTCAAAATCGAGTGAGCTCCCTACATAGACAGCAGCATTTTTGGGAATCACAGGGCGCGTGCAGTGATGCTGCTGTCTATGTAGGGAGCTCACTAGGATTTGAGACGCACCCAAAATAACTCACGCTCGCTTCCTTCCCGTTATAGTTTCTGCAAAAGCGAAACTAAATCAGCCGATGAAACTAACAGACAGAACGAAACTCTAACAACTCATAAAGACAGTCCCTAACTTTTAATAAACACTTAATACAAATATAAACTCATGTTTAAAGATGAGTCGACTCTTCTCCACTCACCTGTTTCTGCAGAAATGACGACAGGACGCGCTTTCTTCTGCGTTTTGCGTGTGTTTTGTTAATAGTTCGTGTTTAACTCAACAGATGGATAATTGATAGATAATCAGTTGATCAATCAGAGTTGGAACATGTTCGCGTCACCGCTGCGCCTCACCCGCACTGTGAGCCGCACTGAAGTTATCGGGTTGGTTTCTATTTCCTATGAAACACTGTGATTCCTACAGGGGGCGCCGGGGGGCTCAAAAAGCCGAATCCTCCGTAATAAACATTCAAATTTGAGGATGTTTTTTTTGTCTTACTGAAGATTTTTGTACTTTAGAAAATATAATCAATTGAAGATACTAATTCAAAGTATTAATATGTGACATAAAAATGAAAATCAACAGTAAAAATCTCTATAAAATGAATTTAAAGGTGTCTCTACAAGTCATCAAAAGCGGCCGTGATTGGTCCATTCAGAGCAGCGCTAAGAAAAGTAACAAGTACCATGTGACAGCGGTCTGGACAATAATTTACACTAGAATTATTACTGACACACTTTTATAGACATTGAATTGGAATTATACTTTCCTAATTCTATGCACAAGACACATGCTGCCAGTTATTGCATTTACATGTACTCAGTGTTGGGTATAATGCGTTCCTAAGTAATTAATTACTGTAATTAAATTACTTTTTCATTGAAAAAAGTAAAGTAAGGGATTACTCTTAATTTTTTCAGTAATTTAATTACAGTTACTTCTGATGTAATTGCATTAAATACTGTATAGACTATAGAACAATTCTATATAAAACAAAAGTGAATTTAAAATAGAAATGTAATGTCTAATGTTCAAATATATGTTTTCTAATTTAATGCCGCCCCCTTAAATTCTTTGGCTAGCTCATGAATAATTTATTTGATTTTATATGATTTATTTGAAAGAACAGTTTCATGTCTATCCTTGTATTTTTCATCTGGTTGAGGTTGATCAGTGTTTCAGAAAGTAATTAGTAATAAGTAATGCAATTACTTTTCAGAAAGAGTAATTAGTACAGTGTAGAAGATGTAATTAGTGTTAGTAATTAATTACTTTTTTAGAGTAATTTACTGAACACTACATGTACTTTAAAGCAATAATGTGTATTCATATAAACACATTAGTCCGACTGAAATCGTACCCGTCTGGTTTTAGTGAAATCAAAGTAACATTTTTCCACTAAGGGCCAATTTGCCCGCTAGAGTTGTTTGCCCTGAGCATTTTGTTTTTTACCTTTAATTGTCAGTTTGAATAATCAGATAAGCTGTTACAAACAAATTTAAATAAACAACAAATTGTGTCATGTGATAATATAACTACTAGGCTTAGAATACAATATTCAGAAATAATTTTTGGCACCACATTTTCAATACTGGGGGCATTTTGTAACTTTCAGTGGAATTGTTTCCCACAGCCCTTGTTAATTTGTTAATTTTGGACTCTAATGTCCTACAAAACTCAATATCTGCTCTGTAATGTTTAATGGATAACCAACTGTTAATTGATTTATTTTTTCAGACAAACATGTACAGGTTAAGACATATTCTTAACCCTTGTGTAACCTTGGGGACATTCCAATCATTTTGGCTGTGTTAATGCCAACGGCATACATTTTAGCCAAAGGTGTGTATTTTGGGGGGCATTTTGATATTTCAACCTCAGTTCCTATAATACATCTATAATACACTGTGTACACAAAATAGTTACACTCAGGACCTTCAGGACAAAAATGTCCCCATTGAAACCCATTAAAACTGCAATATTTGATCCCAGTGCCATTAAAGCATAAAATCATGAATTCTATGATATTGTGCTTTCATTCCGGAGCCCTGACTTCAAAATTTACATTTTTAATATTTTCCACCAGATGGTGCCATTTTTCTCATGTTTAGCCTATGGAGCAAATACATGCTTTTCCCCTATTTTCTGTTTGCTGTATTATAGAGCACTGCAGGACAACTGAATACATGATGCAGCTAAAATTGTGTAGGTGTGTTGGTATGGATGTCAGAGTGTGCACATAGTACTGAAAATCTAGATGACAATAATAAGAAAAGGAGAAAGGAAATTCTGGAACAGCATCAAGACATATATAACCAGAAACCTACTGGACAGACAGCTTGAGATGCTAAGTTTGAGATGTTTGAGTTCAAAAGAGTACTAACTTGGTTTGGCTGCCCTGCTCCAGGGAAAGACAGGTTATGTTACTTTATGATTAAATATGCAGATGAAGTTCTCAAGGCAGTTTTGGATCTTTTTAATAAGGTGTGGGTGGAAGGTAGATTGTCAAGGGACTGTAAACATGCAGTCATAATTCCTATAGCCAAACCAGGAAAAGAACCATCAATAGACCTATTGCCCTCACATCTAACCTTAAATTGGATAACATAAACATAACAGTCAATTTAAGCTGGGCAGAAGGGAAGCATCTGATTCAAGAAGCTTGCTATAATAAATGGCAGAAGTATTGGGATACATGTCAGAATGGCAGGCATTTCCATAAAATACAAAGTAATGTTAGACAAAGTAAAATCAATCATAACTTAAATAGACAGGATCATATTAAATTCACACGATTAATAATTGGTCATACTAAACTTAATGCAACACTTCACATCATGGGCAAACACAACACAGGTCTATGTGAAACATGTCAGGTAATGGAAACTGTGGAACATATTTTAATTAAGTGTACCAAGTATGAACAGAAAAGAATAGAAATTATAAGAGAATTATAAGCTGCAGGATGCACAGAATTCACTTTATGCAATATCTTAAATATTAGATTAGGAACTGGCAGAATAATAAAAGCGATAATAAGATTCTTGAGAAACAATGGTCTGAAACAGAATATAGGAAATCTTCTTTGTTCCTTCTTCATCACACTCCAGCACAGTAGGTGGCGGTATGCACCTTTTTAATTGTCACATCAAACACCACTGGTAATTATATTTAATGTGATTTCTATGGGGAACTATGGTTTTTATGAGTGTATATAGAGTTAAGTCCGTTTTATGAATGTTGTTCATGTGCATGTATGTAAATACACATGTTAATATGGAGAAATGTAAATATTCTCACATTACTACAAGTGGAATGAGTTTATTTATGCAATTTAATCTACTATAAGAAAATGAAGTGAGGTGAGTTTGATTTTGAATAAAATGTGTGTCTGTAATGTTTAGCTGTATCTGTGTAACTGGCATATGTCTTTGAACTTTATTTTAATCCAACACCAAGATTTAAGGTTAAAATGTATATAAATGGAAATGGTAATGTGTATATTTCAGGCACTGTTACAGCTCACCATTGCATTTAAGTTTTTCACCATTTCTAATGACCTTTTTGCCATTAATAGTTTCCTCATGAAGTTTCCTGTGAAGTGTCCCTTGAGGAAACACACTTTATTATATTTTTAAGAACAGATACATGCCGTCTATGTGCATGTATGACACGCTGTTTGTTCGGAAGCGTGCAGTCTCGTGGAACACGCTGGAACATTTTTTTGCAAGAATAGTATCGTCTATGAGAATGCTGCAAATGACCTCAGACGTCTCAGTTCAGGAGGTGCTTTGAGTTCAGTTCACTTTATTTCCACAGAGCAGTTCATTGTGAACGCAGCTCTGCAGCCTATACATCTATGATTAAATCATAAAATAATACAAAAACACCTCAAACCATGATTTATATTTCAGTGATTATTATCATCATTATAAATGTTATGCTTACATTTAGAATTGTTTTTAGATCTTAATATGTTTTAGTAATTTTCCGCCTGTTGTCATAGACGGATACTTGCGTGACCGTAAATGGAAAGGTGGTTATACAGGTTCTTTTGACCACTTCGTTATTTTAATTGCTTTTTCGTTTAGTTTGAAGTTAGAAATTTCTTTGGTATAAGTTTTTCATTTTTTAAATAAATTAATTTAATTTTCAATGAAAAATTACTAAAGCAAGAATATTCACCGAGCCCTCAGCCGGGGGGGGGGGGGGGGTGTTGATGATGTAATTAGATATTGTGATATATATATATATACAGTATATTGATCATAAATCCACTGACATCATATATGAAATTATAATGGATGCTACGCCCGAATAGCCCTAGTACATATTAAATCAAAACAAGTATGATGGATAAGAAATAGGCCATGACAGAAATTGTACAACTCAGTCTGTCGGAGTTAGGCTACGCATAACAATTTTTTTCTAGTGGAACCTCAGCATGTGAGGTCGATTAGCCTATGTTTTTGGTTACATAGCCTTTGTAATTGTAGCAGCATGTAATTAAATTAGGATACAATACAATTTATATATTGGCTCGAATAGCATGTGGGTTATCCTCTAATATATTGTACAATGAATTTCCAATGACCAAAATACTGTATACTAATACAATTTATTAAATGACCATTTGTCTCTGATAAACTGTGAAAGATGTGTTAAAGTTGCATTTAATGGATTTACAAGCAGTTCAAAGCTGTCATTAATTTATGAATTTTTTTGCTTACTGCAGATTACATTGCTTCTGGGAAACACGGCGTAAAGGTTACCGATATTTTGCAGTTTGCTTTGAGAAACGCAGCCTTTGTTAGATGTTTTATGTCTACTCCACTCCCTGTTCTTTTTTTATTTTTTTAATGCAATACACAAGTAACACAACTCAATAGAAACATGGGCCAAAAAAAGGCAAAGATATAAACAAAGACATAGACCTACATAATAACTTCATGATAATTATCAAATATGTAGACAACTGACAGGACATTTCAAAT
This sequence comes from Myxocyprinus asiaticus, assembly GCF_019703515.2. Lineage (NCBI taxonomy): Eukaryota > Metazoa > Chordata > Actinopteri > Cypriniformes > Catostomidae > Myxocyprinus > Myxocyprinus asiaticus. The sequence goes on along the minus strand of NC_059356.1, from coordinate 49,348,750 downwards.
GATTTCTGGGCATTGTAATATTTAACTTACATTACATACTACATTGCACCAGACAATTCCCCCCACCGACACCGCAACAACCAACCAAAGGAGCGTGCAACCCCATACAGGGAAGACTCTCCACTCCCTGTTCTTAATGCCTAAACATTAATTTAGCAGATGCTTTTATTCAAAGCGACGGAACTCTTTTATTACATTTATCAATGGGACACAGAAACACAGCTACTACAAAATGTTATTAAATATAAAACAATATATAAACCATTTCAAGCCTGTAAACAATAACAAAAGCATTAGAATGCAACTATTCCTGAAGCACTTCCGGTATCATTAACAGATCCTTTAAATGAGGCTTTGAGTTAACATATTTTTCTCAAATAACATCAAACTTTTACCTGAAGTGACTTATCCAGATGTGTTGTTGATACTGAGCATCTACACGAGAGATGCTTTGAAATTATATCGTAGTTTATATGCTCAAAATTATTTCCTTAGCGGCAAGATCAGGAATATTGAATCACTCCTATTACAGTATGTAGAAGGATCTGAGTTCGTGGGCAATGGAGGAGTCAGGAGACAACGAAGCAGGTTCAAGGTCAGTCTTTTATTCTCCTTTTACCCACACTCGACGGTAACCGCCAATAACCAAAGAAAATGTTCTGAAATGAAAGCACTCCAAATAATAAAACTCTCTCGGAGCGTGGTTGTTGTGCTTTCAGGTCACTCTCTCTCTCTCTCTCTCTCTCTCTCTCTCTCTCTCTCCTGATGCTCTGGCATGCCTCTTACATTTACATTTATGCATTTATGCATTTGGCAGACACTTTTATCCAAAGCGACTTACTGTACAGTGCACTTATTACAGGGATAATCCCCCTGGAGCAACCTGGAGTTAAGTGCCTTGTTCAAGGTCACAATGGTGATGGCTGTGGGGATTGAACCAGCAACCTTCTGATTTCCAGTTATGCCTCTTAAGTCTCCTTCCGCCATCACTATAATGAGAGATAGGTGTTAGAGATAATTATGAACCAGGCGACGAGCCTTACCACTCTCCCTCTCCCGCAGACCGACAAATGACCACTCCCCCACATGCCACACAGTATAAACATTGAAGCCATTCAATGAAGCTGTTTGTGTGACCTGCGGACAAGGTAAGGATTTCTATTTTTGTGTTCCTAATTTGTAAGCATCTGCTAAATGTAATAGTAAATAACTGGTGCAGCTTCATTCTTTATAACGGGAGCCATCTATAGTCACTTTTAGAGCTCTACCTATCAAACTTATAATTATTTTGCATAAATGTCATTCACCCATCAGAGATAAGACTTGTGATACAGTTGTTAGTACTGTATGTATCCAGACGTCTCGATTCACTGCAGCAGTTCACGCATCCATTTATGGTTGCTTTTTCAGAGATCTAAACACAATTTCCATTAGCTCCAGGCATCCAGAGCGCATTGTGCCACCGAACAACAGGTCCACATTTTAGTAATGACATTTTATGACAATCGTGTTAGTGTTTGTAACGTTAATTGTGTTAAAGCCACTATGAACGAAGCGCCTCCCATGTTTTGAATGAGGGTGCGTTCCATTCAGAAGTGATTATCCCTATGCCCTGTTCCTTTTACCATCATGCATTGCGAGAGCTTTGAAAGGCTCAAAGGTGTGGGGCTCAAAAATAATGGTCATTCGGAACTCACTTTTTGAGCCATTTTTAATTGAAATTCTGTTTGAAGGGATATTACAGCATGACTATCATGATTGTTCTCCATTCAAAGTGCCCATCGGAGGGTGATTTATGTAGTTTGGAATGCAATCTGAGTTCAAGAACTATCAGGAATTGTTAAAGGAACAAAAAGACATCACTTCCTTAAATCGTCTTAAAATGGGCTGAGTTCGGAATGACATACTAAACTACTTCTGCCATACGTGTCTATGGCAGAAATAGTATGAGCAGTATGGTAGTATGCAATTCCGAACTCAGTCATGGTCTATAGTAGACCAACTCCTAGTCAGCATAGTAATGTGGCTTGCAGTTTCTCACACATCGTCCATTAGAGGCAACTGGCAACATTACAGTATGAGCCCAGCAACAAGTTTCTATTACATATGATATGCATAGTTTACAGTGAGTGGTGGTTTGGTACATTATTTAATTAAAATTAAGGCAAATTTGCAAAGTGGTACTAACTGTTGCTCTGGCTGACAGGATTAAGGCAGTAAAGAAGACGGGTCGGGTTGAACAATCAGAAGAAATGGGCGTTTCAGTGCCACCCACATGTATGTATTTCATTTTCAAGCCTTAAACTCATTTTTTACCAATTTAAAGAAAGAGCTGATTTCTCGTTTTTCCATTTCTTAAGCCAAAAGAAAAACGAGCCCCCCTTTCTCTTTATTCCTTTTTAAATAGAAAATGAAATGGTCAAAATGTACACAGACCCACTATAACATCAACAGAGCTCCCCTTACCAACATACTATTATGTTAAACTCTTTAATAAATGTAACCATTATATTTAATCACTTGAGTAAAACTTGTGAGTTAATTGATTAAAGAAATCAATATCGACAGTGAGTGCTGCCTTCAGTCTGACTGTTCAGGGCCATTTCTAGGCATAGGCGAACAAGGTGGTCACCAAATCGGAACCTGCCCCCAAACGCCACATCCTGTTTCAGCTAAAATGGTCAACACCATGCTTCATTTTCATTAGTACGTGTTCCATAATCCTTGGCCGATTTTTGAAATAATTTCTCATAGAATAAATTAGATTTTTAAAGTGAATGAAAACAACGCTGTGAGGGATAAACTTAGTCTCTTATGGCATGCACTGTGTAAAGCTCCTAGATCACATCTAATTTTCCACAACTCATGTTTTGTGGAATTTTTTGTTTACGTTTTTCCCCCCTCAACATTCTGTCTGCTGAACTATCCAAAACAGATTAAACAACAACAGTACAACCCACTGAAGAGACTGTCTATCCCTCACAGCCTCATCGTCATTAAATATCAAAGATAGCGCTGCTGTGAATGTGACCAGATTGAACTGCATTACAAACATTGTTTTAAGACATAGAAAACACTGAAACATGATTTATTCAATGATAATTTATTTATAGAGCATTTAATAGTTATGCGGTATTTTCAGACATAAATTAATCTATGAGTAAAATGATTTAAAGTTGCACTCCCATAGTGCTCTGTATTTTGTGAAACAACAGTAAAATAAAAGGTCAGTGTATGTATAATTAAAATACCTTTCAATAACCCATGAGAAGGAGATATGGAAGTTACTTTTGACAATCAAAAATGTCAACAAACACTGAAAATGATATGAATCACACATTCAGGTTTTATCACTAGAACAGAAAATAGATTCATCTGCTGATGTTTAACTCATTGTTTTTAGCTCACAATTACTGATTTATCATGAAGCTTAAATATGTAATATGTCAATATTATATGTAGAATCTCTGTATCATTAATTCAGCTTGAGAACACAAATTTCGCTGTTGTGTTTCTATCTAGTCCAAACACAGGATACAGAGGTTGAGTGAATGTGGTGTGGACTCTATGAATGAGGCTCATTTTCTGAGAGACGCTGTAGAAGGACAAAACGTCATGGTTACTGGTGTAACCTCCGTTCCCTGATGGAGGGAACGAGACGTTGGTGTCGATGTAGTGACACTAGGGGTCACTCTTGGGAGCCCGAGACACCTCTGGTCTTTGATAAAAGGCCAATGAAAATTGGCGAGTGGTATTTGCATGCCACTCCCCCGAACATACGGGTATAAAAGGAGCTGGTATGCAACCACTCATTCAGGTTTTACGCTGAGGAGCCGATATAAGGTCTGGCCATTTCAGCGGGTAGTTCAGCGTTGTGGCAGGAGGGACCAACGTCTCGTTCCCTCCATCAGGGAATGGAGGTTACACCAGTAACCATGACGTTCCCTATCTGTCACTCACTCGACGTTGGTGTCGATGTAGTGACACTAGGGGTCCCTATACAAAACGCCACAAGGCTGAACTGTGTTACGTGATCTGGTGGTGTGTGGTGGGCAGACTTGCTGTGTGCCTCATAGCCAGCACACCAGGTCGACACGTAACCTCCCCCAACACAGTTATGAGTGTCGAACGGCCCTTTTTGGGGACAAGTCGACTACCCAGAGATAGAGACAGGCTTAACCCAGTCATGGCCTCTTTCCCCTTCTCTTTTTCCACTCCCTAAAAAAGAAGGGGGATTATCCGACTGTCCCTCCCAAGGGGAGGACACAGCGGAGACCACACCTCGCCCCAAGAGAGGGGGGGATATTTAAGTGGAAGAATACATCACATGGTCTTTCCAACCATGTGGAGAGCCTTCAAGGTAGATCCTACCCAATGGGGGAGGAGTTACTACAACATGGAGACTGAGGGGCTCTGCCCAAGGAAGACGCAGTTTGCCAGTAGGGAAACGAACTAGCGGAAGATATAGATCGCATGGGGTTAGCCTTACAGGGAACCGCCACATGCGGAGCACCTACCCCAGAACCGGGCTCTTAGTTAGCGCGTGTACTGGGCCGGCAGCGTGTCTCTCCGAAACTCGACTGCCACAGGGCTCGGAGGAAGTCAACCAGGGAACAACCTTTGTGAACACTACTGGGAATTAACAGCGCACGTCTTCAGCTCAAAAGGAGGTGGAAGGCGCTATGTGCAAGCGATACACCCGGCCGGCTATCGGGCTTATCCGCTTGTGTTGCGTGCCACTACCTGGGACGAAACCGGTTCCACCCGGAGGTTGTAGAACCTTGCAAAGGTGTTGGGTGTTGCCCAGCCCGCTGCTCTGCAATGTCTGTTAGAGAGGCACCTCTGGCCAGGGCCCAAGAAGCCGCTACACCACGAGTAGAATGGGCTCGTAGCCCTACCGGGGGCGGCATGTTTTGAGCGAGACATGCCATAGTTATGGCGTCAATGAGCCAGTGGGCGATCCTCTGCTTGGAGACAGCGCTTCCTTTCCGCTGTGCACCGAAGCAGACAAAGAGCTGCTCAGAGAGTCTAAAGCTCTGCGTGCGATCCAAATAGATGCACAAAGCGCGCACTGGACACAGCAACGCCAGGGCTGGGTCTGCCTCCTCCTGGGGCAGCGCTTGCAGGTTCACCACCTGGTCTCTAAAAGGAGTGGTGGGAACCTTGGGCACATAGCCCGGTCGGGGGTCTCAGGATCACGTGAGAATAGCCCGGACCGAACTCCAGGCACGTTTCGCTGACAGAGAACGCTTGCAGGTCACCTACCCTCTTGATGGAAGTGAGCGCAGTCAGGAGGGCAGTCTTCAAGGAGAGTGCCTTAAGCCCGGCTGACTGCAAAACTCAAAGGGGGCTCTCTGTAGACCCTGAAAAACTACAGAGGTCCGATGAGGGAACAAGGCGTGGCCTGGAGGGATTCAGCCTCCTGGCGCCTCTTAGGAACCTGATGATCAGATCATGCTTCCCTAAGGACTCACCGTCGACTGCGTCATGGTGTGCTGCTATGGCAGCAACGTACACCTTCAAGGTGGAAGGGGACAGCCTCCCTTCCAACCTCTCTTGCAGGAAGGAAAGCACTGATCTGACTGCGCACCTCTGGGGGTCTTCCAGATGGGAAGAACACCACTTAGCGAACAGACACCACTTAAAGGCATACAGGCGCCTCGTAGAGGGAGCCCTAGCCTGAGTGAATGTGTCTACCACCGCAGGTGGGAGACAGCTTAGGTCTTCCGCGTCCCGTCCAGGGGCCAGACATGGAGATTCCAGAGGTCTGGGCACGGGTGCCGGATGGTGCCCCTTCCCTGAGAAAGAAGGGCCTTTCTCAGGGGAATTTGCCCGGGGGGAGCTGTCACGAGGAGCGTGAGGTCCGAGCACCACGTCTGGGCGGGCCAGTAGGGTGCTTACCAGGACGACCGTCTCCTCGTCCTCCCTGACCTTGCACAGGGTCTGTGCGAGCAGGCTCACTGGGGAAAACGCATATTTGCGAATGCCAGGGGACCAGCTGTGTGCCAGCGCGTCTATGCCGAGGAAGGCCTCGGTGAGGGCGTACCAGAGCGGGCAGTGGGAGGATTCTTGGGAGGCGAACAGGTGCACCTGTGCCTGACTGAATCGACTCCAAATCAGCTGGACCACCTGAAGGTGGAGTCTCCACTCTCCCTTGAGGGTAACCTGTTGTTACGGCGCGTCCGCCGAAGTGTTGAGGTTGCCCGGGATGTGAGTGGCTTGCAGCGACTTGGTGCTGCTAACTCCGTTGGAGGAGACGGCGGGCGAGTTATGACATACAGCGGGAGTGCAGACCGCCTTGGCGGTTGACATATGCTACCGCTGCCGTGCTGTCTGTCCGAACTAGCACGTGCTTGCCCTGGATCAACGGCCGGAACCTCCGCAGGGCGAGCAGAATTGCCAGTAACTCGAGGCAGTTGATGTGCCAACGCAGCTGCGGACCCGTCTAGAGGCCGGCGGCTGCATGCCCGTTGCCAACAGCGCCCCAGCCCATTTTGGAGGCGTCTGTCGTGACCACGACGTGCCTGGAGACCAGTTCTAGCGGAACACCTGCTCGTGGAAACGAGAGGTCGGTCCAAGGGCTGAAAAGACGGTGACAGACCGACGTAATGGCCACGCGGTGTGTCCCGTGGCGCCATGCCCGTCTCGGGACTCGAGTCTGGAGCCAGTGCTGAAGCGGCCTCATATGCATCAACCCGAGCGGGGTGGCCACCGCCGAGGACGCCATATGCCCCAGGAGCCTCTGAAAATGTTTCAGTGGAACCGCTGTTTTCTGTTTGAACGCCTTCAAACAGGCCAGCACCGACTGGGCGTGCTCGTTCGTAAGGTGCGCCGTCAAGGAGACTGAGTCCAACTCCAAACCGAGAAAAGAGATGCTCTGAACCGGGAGGAGCTTGCTCTTTTCCCAGCTGACCCGAAGCCCTAGTCGGCTGAGGTGTGAGAGCACCAGGTCCCTGTGTGCGCATAACCCGTCTCGAGAGTGAGCTAGGATTAGCCAGTCGTCGAGATAGTTGAGAATGCGAATGCCCACCTCCCTTAACGGGGCAAGGGCAGCCTCTGCGATCTTCGTAAAGACGCGACGAGACAGGGACAGGCCGAAAGGGAGGACTTGTACCGATACGCCTGACCCTCGAACGCAAACCGCAGGAAGGGTCTGTGTCGAGGAAGGATCGAGACGTGAAAGTACGCATTCTTCGGGTCTACCGCCGCGAACCAATCTTGATGCCGGACGCTCGCTAGAATGCGTCTTTGTGTCAGCATCTTGAACGGGAGTCTGTGTAAGGCCCGGTTCAGTGCTCGCAGGTCCAAGATTGGCCGCAACCCACCGCCCTTTTTTCAGTACAATGAAGTAGGGGCTGTAAAACCCCCTCTTCATCTCGGCTGGAGGGACAGGTTCTATCGCGTCCTTCCGTAGGAGGGTAGCGATCTCCGCGCAAGGTAGCAGCGTTTCCATCTTTCACCAAGGTGAAGTGGACACCGCTGGACCTGGGCGGATGCCCAGCGAAGTGAATTGTGCAGCCGAGTCGGACAGTCCGGACCAGCCCTCGCGACGGACTGGAAAGCGCAAGCCATGCACCCGAGTTCCGCGCAAGGGGGACCAAAGGGACAACGTCATCGGATGTACCGGCGGGTGGGGCCTCGCGGCGGGGCGGAGCTTGAGGTGCCACACCACATCGTGGCCGTGCTGAGTCTGAGGACATTGAAGCACTTACCTGGCTCCTTGTGACCACCCCCGGAACAGCCTGGGACGGGGGAGGAAGAGGCCTGTCCTCATGACCCGTGGAGACTGTCACATCGGGGGCGGATTTGTGCCACAGCTGGGCGCTCAGGGCGGGAGACCGCCGCTGGAGCGCCAACCTGCCAAATGGAGTGGTGGACGGTGGTCGTGATGCCAGCCGTACACACCGAATATGTGACCCAGGGAACAAGGAAACCACTCTTGCAGAGCTCTTGAGTACTGCAGCCACTTGGGCATGCAGCGCAATTTAAATGCAAAAGGTAACAAAAAGAAGATCTGCTTACCAGCTCCAGAGCAGCGGGTTTCGTTGTCCCTGGGTCGCCCGTCTCAGGGGCGCTTCGAAGACCTCCGTGGGTTCTTCGGTGCCGGCTGTGAGACGGGTGGCGTCGGCTTCCTGCGGTGGGCTCCACGCCGGGGCCGGGCCAGAGGGGCGGGCTGCGGCAGAGCCGGTGCAGTCACCGCAGGGGGACGCCCTCGGCGATGAGTAGATGGGGGGATCTTGAGCCACGCCGGGGCAGGACAAGCCGGCTAGCATCCATCTACTGCTCTACCATCGAGAACTGCTGGGCAAAGTCCTCGACAGTGTCGCCGAATAGGCCCGCCTGGAAAATGGGGGCAGCAAGGAATCGTGTCCTGTCGGCCTCACCCATCTCGACCAGGTTGAGCCAAAGGTGGCGCTCCTGGACCACTAGTGTGGCCATCGTCCACCCGGGAGACCGCGCCGTGACCTCCATCGCTCGGAGAGCGAGGTCGGTCGCCGAGCGCAGTTCCTGCATCAATCCCGGGGTGGAACTACCCTCGTGCAGTTCCTTTAGCGCCTTGGCAGACTTGCAGGAGAGCCATGGCGTGCAGGGCGGAGGCGGCTTGTCCAGCAGCGCCGTAGGCTTTGACCGTCAGAGACAACGTAAACCTACAGGCCTTGGACGGGGGCTTTGGGCACCCACGCCAGGTGGCGGCGCTCTGCGGGCATAGGTGCACCGCGAGCGCCTTTATCCACCGGGGGATTGCCGAATAACCCTTGGCCGCCCCACCATCGAGGGTAGTGAGAGCAGGGAAGCTAAAAAGATCGGGACCGGGCAGTAAAAGGTGCCTCCCGCGATCTTGTCAGCTCTTCATGCACTTCCGGGAAGAAAGGAACGGGGCGGGGCATGGCTTTGAGCGGCGCCGCGAGCCCAGGAACCAATTACAGAGCCGCGAGGGTTCAGGGAAGAGCGGTGAAATCCACTCTAACCGACGCTCGCGGCTGTCCGGGAAAGCATGTCGTCATCTCCGCGTCAGCCTGTGACTGGGCGATCGACCCCGAAGGGAGGAGCCCAGCCGAGGCTTCCGACTGGACGAGCCCGCTCTCCGATGCTGCGCTCAAGAGCTCATCACTTTCGCGGGCTCCGAATAAGAGGTCGAACTCGCCGTGAGACGAACCGGCGGACTCACCCGGAAGCCCGATCGGGGCAGACGAGCGTGCTGGGGAATGGGAGGTCCGCGGGGGGATACCCGGCGGAGGCGGTCCCATTGGGGTCCCCAAATCGCCCACAGTGCTAGCCGCGCTGGCCTCAAACCCGTGGGTAAAAGGACCGAGGCGGGAGCCTCTGGGGTGGCTCGCTTCCTTACGAAGGCGAGCCGCGACCGCAACGTTGCCATGGACACATTCTCGCAATGAGAATGTGACCATCCACGAACGCTGTCTCCGCGTGAGCAGTGCCCAGACACGAAAGACAGTGATCGTGACCGTTAGAAGGCGAGAGATAACGAGCACAACCAGGAATAACACACAATCGGAAAAGCATCTTTATAAAGACGCGTCTTTAAAAAGACGTTCCGTGTGTGCGCTCTTTTAGAGAAATATATACTCTTTTAGAGGGGAAAAATGCTCCTTCAGAAAATATACTCTCTAGTTTTTCTGCCGAAGCGCCCAGGGGCGTTCTCTGCAGTGCACCAGTGCAGAGGGGGGAGAAGCCGCTGAAATGCGCCATCAGATCCAGCAGGTGAATGAACAGTAGTATTCAGCGCAATGAGCATGACCGTTCGGCTCCGAAGAGAAAATCTGAATGAGTGGTTGCATACCAGCTCCTTTTATACCCGTATGTTCGGGGGAGTGGCATGCAAATACCACTCGCCAATTTTCATTGGCCTTTTATCAAAGACCAGAGGTGTCTCGGGCTCCCAAGAGTGACCCCTAGTGTCACTACATCGACACCAACGTCGAGTGAGTGACAGATAGGGAACTCCTGCACTGTGATCCACATACACTCCTATTCTTCTGGAGCTGTGGACTACAGGAAGTATGGTCTCAATGTTATTATGCCAGAATGAGTAACTGGAAGGAGAGCAAAACAAACTCCAGGACTGATCATTACGTCCAGCTGCACTCTCAGGACCATCTCCCTTCCTCCTGATACTCTTATATGTCATGGCTATGTCCACTCCTAAACCATCTTTCCCAATCCAGTCCACCTCCAAGTAACAACGTCCATCAACACTCTCATTACACAACACCTCAAACCACACATCAAATCTATCCGGATGATCAGGATAGTGCCGGGGTGTGTCAGCAACAGTGACTACTCTGTTCTTCTCAGACAGATGGAGATACGGATTTACTGTGTTCAGATCCAGAGTGAACTGATAGAAATCTGATGGAGATACATAATACACAATCTTTCATGACTTTCATTAAAACAACACGCTATCTGGACCCATCACCTTTACATGTCTTTATAATCTAGGCTTATATTGTAAGTGTTTGTGTGTTTTTTGTTGTTGTTTTTTTTGTGACTTACATTGTAGAAACTCCTTCCTGGTCTTGTATTCAGGAGTGGGAAAGATCTGAATGTATTTCACTATCAAAACCAGGACATCTACAGTTTAATTCTCTTATAAAAAGGAAATGAAATGAACACTCATTTTATAGGTAATAATTACTTTAATGCTTAACTCATTTCTGAGAACAAATGAATACTAAATGTACCTCTATCATGTATCTTCTCGGTCTCCTCTCCGCAGAAATCCTCCAGTTTGTCTCTGAGTTGAGTGACAGATTTCACTACATGATCATAAGAGAGATGAGAAGTGACATTGATGTTGTCAGAAGATCCAGGATGGACAGAGAGAGACTGGAAACTCTACGAAGACAAATAAAAATATATCCCAGGAAAACAAATAAAAACTCCCTGTATTGACAAGACCTCACTAGAGTTCACTGCCCAGCTCTGATACCTGCAGGAAATAGATGTGATCATCTGTGTGTAAAAGCTGCAGCATCTCAGCATCTGTTCTCCTCAGATCATCAATCTCCTGCTCCAGTTGCTCCAAGAGTTCTTTAGCTCGACTCACTGCAGCCTTTTCCTGATCTCTGATCAGCTGTGTCACCTCAGAGCGCCTTCTCTCAATGGATGAGATCAACTCAGTGAAGATCAGCTCACAGTCCTCCACTGCTGTCTGTGCAGAGTGCTGGTAAAACACACACACACACACACACACGCATGCACACACACATGCATGCACGCACATACACACACACACACACACATTACTATTAAAACACACACACATTACTGTTAAAACACAAACACACACACACACACACACACACACACACACATTACTGTTAAAACACAAACACACACACACACACACATTACTGTTAAAACACAAACACACAAACACACACACACATTTCTGTTAAAACACACACACAACTGACAGTCCAGCAGTTGATCTTCTCAAAACTTACCTTGTGAAACTTTACAGCCTCTCTCAGATCCTGAACATCTTTCTCTTTCTGCTGGATTCTCTGCAGCAGTTTACTCTGAATTTCCTCCAGATGTCTCTGTACAAAACACAAATAAATGGCTGAATGAATCTAATACTGTCTATGTCCATCAAAACACAAAAAAGAAGATAAAGTACATGAACTGTTCCTCATGAGTTTCCACTGAAGAAGTGTACCTGTTTCTCAGTTCTCGCTGCTGCAGCTGATACACTGTCGTGGTTCTTGTGTTCATCCACCATACACAGAATACAAATACACTTCTGGTCAGTACGGCAGTAAATTTCCAGCATTTTATCATGTCGAGGGCAGATCATCTGCTGGAGTCGTCCAGTGGCATCAATCAAGTTGTGTTTCTTACTCTTGAAGAGATTTTCATGTTGTTCAAGATGATTTTGACAGTAAGAGTTGAGACACTCCAGACAGGACTTGACGGCTTTGAGTTTTCTTCCTGTACAGACATCACAATCCACATCTGCAGCACCAGCGTAACAGGGAGTCTCTTGGATTCTCGTCTTCTTCAGTTTCTCCACCATTTCAGCAAACATCACATTTTTACATAAAACAGGTCTTGGAGTGAAGGTCTGTCTGCACTGAGGGCATCTGTAGACTCCTGTCGGATCATCCTGATTCCAGTAGTCTGTAATACAGCTCATGCAGTAACTGTGTCCACAGGGAATGGTCACTGGATCCTTCAGGAGATCCAGACAAACTGGACAGCAGAACTGATCCTGAGCCACTGAAATATTAGCTTCTGCCATTACACTGTATGCACACAAAGACAGAGACCACACATTAGTTCGTCTGTGAAACATATTTTGCTTACTTGAATAAATCAGACAAAACTGGGCTGTTTTTGAGCCTTTTTTGCTAGTGCTACAACAACACAAACACACTTATGATACTAAGTGTTTTATAAACTATTGAATGGGTTATTGCATTTTTTTGTACTTTATACTTTTGTACTTTTTACAGTGCATTAAACTTTCTTATACCCTTTTGCTGATATAAAGGCCTAAAATCTAAAATGGTTATTCATTGTATTCTAAAGGTGTTCTACCTTCAATAAACAGTCAGTAATTCTGTTCTGCTGGTTTTGGTCATGGGCTGGGATTACTTAAAACTAGGTGCTAAACATTTTCTGCTGTAAAACTATTTGGGGCTTAACCCATGCCTCTCACAACATCTTGACAAACAAATAAAGTTTATCTCTGATTATTGAGATAAGGGACAACACATGTCCTACAAACAAAAGTTCTCATTATATTAAAAATCAAGAAATTAATAATAATACAAATATTTAAAAAGTTAAATCTAAAGGAAATGTGTATACTCAGGACATTCACTACCTATATTTGTTCTTCCGAATAAGCAAAAGTGAACCTAAAAGCAGCTGAGGAAAAACTCCCAGCTCTATTAACCCATAAAGACAGCGGTAAACCTTTAAGAAACAGCCTACAATATATAGTAGAGCAAATAAAGTAAAGAATAGTACATGGACAGAACTGAGCACACACACACTTTCCTTATAAGTCCAGTTTTCTTCAACTAAACTCACCTGTGTCTGTAGAAATCACAACAAAAGCGGTTCTTCTGCGTTTTTGCTTGTGTTAAGGTAGACTCATTACTTTGTGTCATTAGATTACATAGTTTTCTTTGTGACACAAATGCACTCCGTGGCACTGCTCTCAATTAATGAAACCTTTGCTCATATTAAATACATAATGGGACATTGACTCTTACTGAATTACTAATCGACAGACGTTTAGGTGGACGCCCACATTTTACAATTAAGAGGATTGAAAGAGTTCTAGCAGGAATCACGTACATTTACTGTGTTCAGTCAGTTATGCATGAGTCTAAGTTTTTGCCAGTTAAGACTGCTCATATGGTGCAGTTTTATAATAACTGTTAAATATCTTTATGGTTTAATAGAGCTGTATTTTTCCTCAGCTGCTTTTAGTTTTGCTTTTGCTTAGTAGGAAGAATGGTAAATCAGTCAAGTCATATTTATTTGTATAGCGCTTTTCACAACACACATCATTTCAAAGCAGCTTTACAGAAAATCATGCATTAACTGTAATATTTATAAAGTCTTAGAGTGACCTTTGTATAGTTTGATTAAATATGATTGTAGATTGTGTATAAAAATAAGTCATTAAATATTAATTGTATTTATAACCCCAGTGAGCAAGCTGAAGGCGACTGTGGCAAGGAACACAAAACTCCATAAGATGTTGATTAATGGAGAAAAATAACCTTGGGAGAAACCAGACTCACTGTGGGGACCAGTTCCCCTCTGACTAACATCATGAATATAATGCCAATATTACTTATGTATAGTGCAAGTCATGTTTTAAAATGATTAAACTAAGTAAGTGTTAAGGGCCAGTGTTTAAACAAAGATTTTGTATGAACTGTAAAATTAATGACTAATGTCTTTGAAGTTCATCCTGGATTAACTGCAGAAGTTCACATAGATGCATTGTCCTTTGTTATTTTGTTGGCAGCATATTGATAGTCTATGTATTCCATTTTAAGAGTGTAGTCCATCATTAGACAAAGGTGATGCAGGCAGAGATCAGTGAAGTGCATCGCAGTTAAACCGGCAGGATAGGAGTCCTAAGGTTGAGACAGGGAAAGAAATATAAATATAGCTGCAAGCAGCAATACCTTGGTCAAGCCAATTATCGGCAGCATGAGCAGTGAAAGAAGCATCATGACACATTTTAAGTTAGAATTCTGATGAATGCTCTAAGAGTTAAAGATAAAAAAAACAAACATCTATGGCAATGTTTCTCAAAATACACTACTGTTCTATTTGCTTGTACTAGCTGCACATTAAAATCTCAGAACAAAAGTGCTTGCACTTTTTAGTACATTGATAAAGAGAGTTTATTCAAGGTTGTGCAGAGGGTGTTAAGTGCAACATTGCACACTGTACATTGTTGTGTGTATTCTCAAGCACTTTGTAGGATTTTTGGGAAAACATTTGGAAAAGTCAGTTTTTACAATGTCAAATTGTTGATGATTGGCCAGTGGCTACCATGTTTCTCAATATATGCAACTGTTCTCAATATCATTGATGGCAATTCCCACAAAGACACTTAATGCAAAGACACTGCATGCAAATTTTGAAATTAATTAGACCAGTGTTTCTACATTTAGAGCCACTTTCATATTGTTCCCTGTTATAGCGCCACCAAATGGCCAAACCCCGCAACTTTTTCTGTGTGTTCACAGGTTGAGCCCTTATATAAGTGTGTCAAGTTTGGTGAAAATATCTCATTTCACTTAAGAGTTATATCAATTTACGTAAAAGCAGAGACCGCTTTTAAAATTCATCTGCCTTTTTTTGGCATTTACGAGCAAAATTTTGTCATGTTCTCTTTTATTTGCACTATTTTACCATTGCTAATTTGAGATTCTACGGTTGTATTGTTTTATTGTTATTTATTGCACTTTATTGCACTTTATTGCACTGCACTGCTTAGTTTTAGATTTTAGTGTTTTTATCCTTTGCTGTTGTTTTGAGATTACTCTTTGCTTAATCTTGAGATTCTATGGATGTAAAGTTTTATTGTTTATTTATAGTTCTCATTTCTGCTCCGCTTAATTTGATATTTTAGTGTTTTTATTCTTTGCTGTTGTTACCGGGACCTCAGTACTTAGTTTTGTTACTTTCATGTAGCCCATGTTTTGGAAAGACAATAAACTTCCTTGAATCCTAAGAAATTTACTAATGACACTTCTTATTTTGGTGGTTTCTCTCCGATCGGACGAATGGCTTTGAAGCAATTCGCTAAAGTAGTTCAGGAACTATTTTCGAAGTGGCAACAGGCCATAAGGCTAACCATAGCAAATATGGTATCATTGCGCTTGGCAAGTCCTCCCGAACTTAACGAGACCAGTCCTGTGAAAATAGACCAATGCCACTAAAAGTTATAAGCTCACAAAGTTAAAAAAATAAATAAAAAAATCAATTTTCTACCACTAGGTGGTAAACTTCTCAGGCACCTTTAGGGCATGGTCCTGATGACACATACAAAGTTTCGTAATGATACGCCAATGTGTTCATAAAATTCAAAATGGCCGACATGGGAAAATTGGGTACCATTCGACTCAAAAGAGACCAGTTTTAGGCTCTAGGTGAACTCAAGGCATGATGGTGATGACACATATCAAGTTTTTTTCACAGTCCATCAAAGTGTTGCGGAGATACAGCATTAAATCCATTTTGGCATGCTCGCCGTCAACTTCGTGAAGCCAATTCTCAGGAATGATTTCAAACATCTATCTCACAATCGCTTTAAAACAATTTTGGTGGAAATCGGACAAAACTTGAAGGGGGAGTAGTGAAAAAAACGTGTTTCCTTTAAATTCAAAATGCCGGAAAATCTAGTCGCCACAAATCAAAACTAAGGTATGCATTCAACTCAGCGTGAGCTCAGGAATCAGAGGGAAAAAGAATTGTGACTTACAGTTCAAAAGTTATTAGTGTAAACGTGAGTGAAATTTTGACCTGTTGGTGGCGCTAAAGGGTTTGATTTACAGACTCCAAATTTGCTCTGGTATCAGTTCAGACTGTCCTCTAGTTGTGTGCAAAATTTCATAACTTTCCTGTGAACGGTTCTATGGGCTGCCATAGACTCCCATGGCAGAAAAAATAAAATAATAATAAGAAGAAGAAGAACACTAACACTAACATGATTGGAGGCCAGATTATTGAAAAGTTCTAAACAAAAATGTTATCTACCAGTAGATGACACTGTCCTCGAAAAGTTTTGTTCAATAAGTTAATCAAACATTGCACTCGGACTTTGGCATTCGTGTCATTAATGTTTTTGACATGTAACTCGTGAATGTTTAAGTATATCAAAAAAGGCATGGTCTCAAGATCATCGGAGCCAAATTTGGGCGTTTAAGTAATATATGTTGGGAATATACCTGCTTACCATTTATCTTGTTAGAGCACACAGTTTCACTGTTGAACACCAATATAGTCCAATCCCAGGATACAGAGGTTGAGTGAATGTGGTCTGGACTCTATGAATGGAATTCATTGTGTCCAAGGCGACGCTGTAGAAGGACAATATTCCTGCACTGTGATCCACATACACTCCTATTCTACTGGATCTGTGGACTACAGGCAGTTTAGTTTCTTTGTTGTCATGCCAGTATGAGTAACTGGAAGGAGAACAGGTCAATCTCCAGGACTGATCATTTAAACCAAAATCAACCTCTTTACCATCTCCCTTTCTGCAGATGCTCTTATATGCCACTACTATATCCACACCATGATTCCCACTCCACTCCACTTCCCAGTAACAGCGTCCACTCACACTCTCTTTACACAACACCAAACGCCAGCAATCAAATCTGTCTGGATGATCAGGATATCGCTGGAGGGTGTCAGTGGAAGTAATCGCTCTGTTCCCCTCAGACAGACAGAGATATGGATGTACTGTGTTTGGATCCACTGTGAACTGATGGAAATCTGATGGAGATAAAGACTTTTCATCATTAATGCAACACATAACACTTGCTAATTTTTCCTTGTCAAATTACTAGGCTTTATAAAGATATTTAAGACAAAAAGATCTCAGAAAAAGGTTTGATGTCTAGGTGACATCAGTGAAACTTCAGTCAATCTAAATACATGAGAATGGCAACTCACAAAAAAAAAACATTTGGATTGATTAAATCTCATGCCTAAATAAATGTTTTGATTAATGGGCTACTACATTATGTAATTAAATTGTGGGCTTTATTTAGTATAAAATAGTCTTTTCAATTGAATTAATTTTAAGTAGTCTTTTTTAGAGTGGGTTTTTCCCATGTAACTTACATTCTAGGAACTCCTCCCTGGTGTTGTATTCAGGACTGAGAATTATCTCAATGTATCTCACTAGCAAAAGCAAAAGACACATAAAGAGGAAATTAAACCTACAATTAATAAGACAAATGTCACAATTAATATTGCTCATATACTGTAGGTTAGAGGCCTATTCACACCAAGCCCGTTTTTCAGTGCAAATTAGCATTCTGAATGAGTTCGGCCTAATTCATAGGCTTTCATATACAATTTCATACATAATACGTACAATTTATACAACTTCTCATGAGACCTTCTAGACACAACCGTTAAATGAAATTTTAGAGTCCCCTGACTTAAGTGGATTTAAATCAGTTGAAATTATGCACAGGGAAGCCAGAATTTAACATCCTCATTTGAGGACGCAGGGTCTTACGAAGATGTAGTTAAAATTAAATTATTGCATTTCATGAACTCCTTGTATTACAAACATAAACCCAGTCTGTTTTTTAAAATAGGGCAGCTGTGGCTCAGGTGGTAGAGCAGGCTGTCCACTAATTTCAGGGTTAGCAGTTCAATTCCCAGCCCACATAACTTCACATGCTGAAGTGTCCTTGGGCAAGACACTGAACCCCAAGTTGCTCCCAATGGCAGGTTAGCACCTTGCATGGCAGCTCTGCTGTCATTGGTGTGTGTGTGTGTGAATGGGAAAATGAGAACAGTGTAAAGTTCTTTGTGGAACAGGTTAAAAAAGCACTATATAAGTGCAGACCATTTACCATTAAAAGACTGCATATAATTATGTGTGTATATATAAAATTATGCATAAATGTGAAGACACTGGAGTCTAATATAAATTAATATTAGCCTATTTATATTACTGTGCCTGTTATATTTTCTGGCATTAGAAATTGCAGTAAAGCCCCGTTCACACCGGCAGTGACACTGCGCGAGACAGCGACACCGTCCCATTCTTTTTTAATGAGAGCACAGCGACTTCCAGAGACACAAGCTGTTGCGACCGCTGGCGACAGAGATTGCCATGGTTAGCGACAAGAGTTTGATTCATATATTGATTATAACGTTCATCTTGTTTAATGATATGATGCATTAAGCACTGCTGCAGGTTATATAAAACACTCTCCCCTGCAGAATATGCATTTTTAGAGACAAAAAATTAGAATTATATCGTAGTTTTATTGGGAGTATCATCTGTAATCATCATTTCAAATGCTAGTATGGCCAGTTGTGCACTCCACCAATAATGTTAGAGCAGCAGCAGCAGTAGGAACGCCCACCAGCGACACAGATCACAGAGTGAAAGGGGCTTATGCTGCCTTCATGTGCTACCAGAATAGTCCTACTTCCCACTTCTGAAGTGGTAATAAGGAGTACGTTGTGTTCACGTCCTTTGTTGTCGGAAAGAAAAGAATACTTGGAAGACACCAGACTCATTCAGTCATATCTCTTGAGGAACTTTTATTTTGACACCATAATACATATTACTCAGTTAGCTTACTAACGATAATGGAATTTTGGTCAAATACAAGCTATTTTCACAGTGTAAAAACGTACAACATGAATAGAATGGTTACTGATATACATAAATGTATATGAACAAATCAGCAAGTGCTAACAATTAGCTGTATTTAGAAAAATGAACAAAACCTGTCATTCACTACAGAAACTGTACTCTCCTCCACCATGTTGAAAATTTAGGACTCCTCCCAACTCGGAAACTCAGTTATCATCTAGAATTCCAAGTTTCCCACTTGAACTTCCGACTTCGCTGGGACGTTCATGTGCACGGAACTCATAATTACAATATTTTGAGTCCTTTTGAAGGGCACAATAGGTCCAGCAATTCGTCTGGACTAAGCTCAAAGTAAAATATCACATACAATCTTTATATGCGATATTTTACTACATGTGTAGTCCAAATTAATTGCTGGACCTCACTGAATTTTTAATGGCAGAAAATATAACAGGTTCAGTGATATAAATAGGCCATGCATCAAAAACATAGAAAAAGCATAATGAAACAGTTATGCCAAGTTTGGTAAATATATATATCTTAGCAGCATTAAATATATTAATCTCATGCTTTGACAGCTGAATGCTGATAGGTCCATGCAGTTCCAGACTTTTTGGGGGCATTTACATTTTTACTGATCAGAAAGCTAATAAGCTGATACTATCATGAAAAGACCAAGTCGAGATGGATGCCAATCCAATCACTCACCACCTCAGGTGGTGATTTGAGACATTCTAGATGAAACTCGGGCCAAGTGTAAATGAATCTGGTTGTTCAAGCACATGGAAGACGCGACAGTTGTTACTAAGTGTCTGCAAATGGCTTTTGCAAACATAAGCAAAAAAATAAAAAATTGTGTTTTATTTTTTTTAAACAAATATTAAATAATAACAATGTAAGAAACAGAGGCACTTTGTAGGAAAAACATCTAGGTTACTGCTGTAACCCCAGTTCCCTGAAAGGAGTGTACGAGACATTATGTCAGAGCTGATGCTATAGGGTCACTCCCGGGAGCCCCGATCTCTCTGAATGGTTTATCATAATGCCAATTTCATTGGCAGCTGTTGCTTGAAGGCTCCGCCCCCCTGCTCGAGCAAGCATATAGAAGGCGCCATGAGAGACTCCTCTTTAGGACTTTCGACTGAAGAGGCGAGACGATCTCTAACCTTTTTGACGGAAATCACCATTGTGGTCAGAATTACATAACAATCCCTGCTTCCACCCTGGAAGAAATCAAGAAATTAATTTAATGCCTGCTTCCACATTCATGTGGGGAACAAATCAGGAGAATAATTCATGTCATTTTAGGGACACAAATAAGATATGAGTGCCTGAGGATTGCCAGTTTTACCGGTAATTACCTTAAGTGCAGTACTGATGTCTCCACTAGGCGAAAAGCTGAACAAGCCCTCATAGGGAACATATTAGTAAGAGATACAAGTAATATAAACAGGAAAAAGCAGAAAACATGATGAAAGGAAAGCTCGCCTTTTTCAGGGAGAATTTCCAAAAAGATAAACATGAAGGGATTCTTCTTGCTTAAGACCTATGAATAGATCACTAGATCAAATGAACTCTATAATTGTCTTACCAAGGAGGAAAGCAATTACAGTTACACAAGGAGGCTCACCAGTTTGTGGGGAGCTCCGCCACTAATAACAAGAGAAAATTAATCTAGACCACTAGATTAATTGCTCACTACAACAGCTTACCCACCGGGAATAGCAGTAAATCTGATAAAAGAAAAGCACCCTTTATGAGGAGAAATGTTTATATATAATCTAGGAATAAATCACTAGATCACGTATGTATTGTAATGGGAGGCAATTAAGATGAAATAAGGAGGCTCACCAGTTTGTGGGGAGCTCCTTCTCTAGCTGTTTATCAAACAGGAACAGCAGCAAATCTTGAAAAGAAACATTTTGCCTTTTGTAGGGAGAATTTCTGACATACACCGATCAGCCACAATATTAAAACCACCTGCCTAATATCATATAGGTCCCCCTTGTGCTGCCAAACAGCTCTGACCTGTCGAAACATGGACTCCACAAGGCCTCTGAAGGTGTCCTGTGGTATCTGGCACCAAGACGTTAGCAGCAGATCCTTTAAGTCCTGTAAGTTGCGAGGTGGGACCTCCATGGATCGGACTTGTTGGTCCAGCACATCCCATAGATGCTCAATCTGACTGATATCTGAGGAATTTGGTGGCCAAATCAACACCTTGAACTCTTTGTCATGTTCCTCAAACCATTCCTGAACAATTGTTGCAGTGTGGCAGGGCGCATTATCCTGCTGAAAGAGGCCACTGCAATCAGGGAATACTGCTGCCATGAAGGGGTGTACATGGTCTGCAACAATCTTTAGGTAGGTGGTACTTGTCAAAGTAACATCCATGCCAGGACCCAAGATTTCCCAGTAGAACATTGCCCAGAGCATCACACTGCCTCCGCCAGCCTGCCTTCTTCCCATGGTGTATCCTGCTGCCATCTCTTCCCCAGGTAAACTATGCACCTGGCCATCCACATGATCTAAAATAAAACGTGATTCATCAGACAAGGCCACCTTCTTCCATTCCTCCATGGTCTAGTTCTGACGATCACATGCCCATTGTAGGCACTTTAGGCGGTGGACAGGAGACAGCATGGGCACTCTGACTGGTCTGCGGCTACGCAGCCCCATATGCAGCAAGCTGTGATGCACTGTGTATTCTGACACCTTTCTATTATGGCCAGCATTCAATTTTTCAGCAATTTATGCTACAGTAGCTCTTCTGTGGGATCGGACCAGACAGGCTAGCCTTCACTCCCCATGCGCCTCAATGAGCCTTGGGCCACTTTAGGTAGGAACTAACCACTGCATATTGAGAACACCCCACAAGACCTGCCATTTTGGAGGTGCTCTGACCCAGTCATCTAGCCATCACAATTTGGCCATGGTCAAAGTCGCTCAGATTCTCACGGTTGGCCATTATTCCTGCTTCCAACACATGAAATTCAAGAACTCACTGTTCACTTGCTGCCGAATATATCCCACCCCTTGACACGTGCCATTGTAACGAGATAATAAATGTTATTCACTTCACCTGTCCGTGCTTTTAATATTGTGGCTGATCAGTGTAAAATCTAGGAATAAATCACTAGCTTTACATATGCACTTTAATTGCCTTACCATGGAGGGATGCGATAAGGGTTCAAGACTACCTTTTGCTGATGTAACTCTTCTCCCCTTCTTAATCCATGTAAGCGAAAATAGACAGTGACTGTACGCCATCTGAAAACCATTTATACGAAATAAAAATGCTCACAAAATGTGTAAATAAAATGACAAAGGGGAGTTTTGATAACACTGATAGTGAACGAAGTGTTCTAGTTGTAATCGGGAGGCTCACAAAATATGGGGCAGCGCAGAAAAGGGTTTGGTGTGCGGCTGCATGCCTTTTCTGGTCTGCTGCGCATGGGTGACAGCTTTTTCCAGCGGCTTGTCATCATGGGCTGGTGAAGAGCAAGGGTCATGACGTTGATGCGGTTACCCGTTCCCTGGACCTGAAGAATCCGCTCGCTGTTTAAAGGCAGCAGAGATGATGTACCATTACGTGACACATCTAGTGCATTTCGTCCTGCTGCCAGAAATGTATTTAAATTCCGTCACAATACTTATACACTACAAACACTGAGTATGTTAGATTATACATTGTTTTATAATACACCAGAGCACAAATAGTATGTGCCACTATTTATAGTAAGTGTAAATAGCATCTACCATACCTTAATTTGGTCATTTGATTCTTTCTTATTCATTTGCACAGAATTTCATTAAAGATATTTATTAATCTGTGCATGTGATAGGCCTATGTGTGTTTGATTTATTTAAAAAATGATGTTCTTGACTTTTTTGTACTTCTGAAGTAGTTTATACCTGTGCTTATAAACTACAGTTGATAGTTTTGCATTTTTAACCTTTATGCTTTTGAATAGATAGACTTGTATATTTGCACAATTTAAAAATTGCATAGTTATTGATGTTGGTTGTGCTTGGATAGGTGTACTTGTAGGAAAGGTAGCCCCATTTTGAAAAGCTGCATAATTTTGATGGAGCCAGTCCTACATCTAAGCGCTCTTGTAGGACGTGAATCAAAGCATTCACTAAACACTGAATTGGGTTCTCATCATGAGATGAACACCAGTCTGTGAAAATTAGCATTTTCAAGGCACAAAGGCACCTGGTAGAAGGGGCTCTGGCTTGTGAGATGGTGTCATGCACTGTGCGTGACATACCATCTAATTCCCACGGGCTCCGTTTACCAGCCAAATGTGGAGGTTCCACAACTTTGGCTGAGTATGCCAGATTGTGCCTGCACCTCTCTCCTCAGTGGAATTTCCCAAGGTGGGGCTTCCAGCATCTCCACCATTTCTTGGAACCAAGGCTGGTTGGGCCATTTTGGTGCAACTAACAGCACTCTCGCCTGGCTTTCCCTGACTCAGTTCACTACCTGGTGAATCAGATGTATGGGAGGAAACCCGGACAGATCTCACACTGGACTGGGCAAGAAGGCCTGAGGTGCCATGCGCTGACGTGGAGGCAGCTCGACCCCACCATTCAGGTGGCTGGGAACGTGCACTGCATGAATAAAATGGGGTGTTTCTGACACCATTGGAGGAGACAGTGCATCAATTTCCATACTGACTCTGACTCTGCCTGAACTCATGTCGGGTGATTTTATACAGTCCACCACTAAAGTGTTATCCATTCAGATTAACACAAGATTATACTGGAATTTTGGTTGAAATGTTTTCAGAGCCAGAAAATAGGCAATTCTAGGCAAATTCTTATGCCTTTTCCACCTTGTGCCTTTTTGTCTAGGTGCTAAGGGCCCCTCGCATCTGGTCATTTGACCTAATGCAATACTTGTTTGATTAATCAAGGTCTTTTCCCAGGGATACAGTGTGGCTAAATAGCGGCGTGTCACTTAGATTAAGCAAGCAGCCAAGACATTCCTTACATCACGGCATTCTTGCACTGACTCAGCTTTGATGGGGACTCATGTGAAGGAGGCTCAGAGGCATGATAACAGCTGCAATGGACATAAAACCCAGTGCTCCCTGAAACAGTTTTCAGGAGACCCATTCTCCTCAATTTGAAGAAATTTAAATGACGGAGAGTAGTGTGAATGCACATGCTTTTAAATACAATTACAATACAATTTGCATTGTAATGGAGTTGTTCTCCATCCCATCTCAGGAGGGTTTTTTTTTTAAACTGGTATAAGAGAAGTTTTCAGCACATTAATTCTCAACCTCACTGTTGCATTTGTGTAAGCAGTAAATCTCTGCGTTCGCAATCTGAGTCTTTGTGCTAAAATAAGTCAGTCATTAAGGTAATTCTGGACCCTTTATGCTCCTCCTCTTGAGAGTGATGATCATGACATATACACATTTTGTTAACAAGTGAGTGGTCAGGGACTCCTGACTTTATAGAGGGCTCCCGATAACAAATCCCTTCGCAGGCAAGTCTCCAGACGGCCTGTAACGGGGAACAATGTGAACACGAAAATAATCATCTTTCAGGTCCAACATTTGAACATGAGAGAGTTTTGCATGGATATTCTGACTGGAAACCTAATAAGGGTCCGATTCAAATGACACAAATTCAAATTTAGACAAAGGCAACCGACTTTCTTGGAATAAAGAAAGTAACAGCTGTAAAAAGCCCTTCTAAGCACCTCTGGGTGAAACGCTCTCCACTGCCTCTTTGGTGAGGAGATTGTTCACCTCTAAGCGAAATATAGGCGTGTCACACACTAAATTATGGAGAACAGAATGCATTTGATGTGAGGCGGCCGCCTTGTAATTGCATCATCAACTGTTCACTATTATTCTCAGAACCCACTTGGACATGCCTGCTGACTCATGCTACGCGACCGCGTAATGCATTATTATGTGCTGAGTCTCTGACTAAGTTGAGAGCAGCAGCCACTTACCTAATAGAGGCATGTGAGAAGTGGGTCTGTGATAGTGAGGAGAAACAGAGCTATTTTGCAAGCGCACATCGAGTAGTCACTACGAGTTGCCAACTCTTAATTTACATTTGTTTCACAGAACAAATTATAATGAACCTTTACTCTCTCCTGGCCAATCTCTGTGGGGAGAGGAGACAATAATCATCACACACAGGTGTGAGCTCTGATTTCCTCTTTACTGGTCTGTCAGAGTGTTAAAGAACTTGAGTGAAGCTGTTTTTCAGTGGCTGCAACACATTTATTTAGAAAAATATATTTTAATGCCTGCAATGTTTCTTGCAATTTGGAACTTTTCAGAGAAGCATCAATCACATCCCCAAACAAGTCCGGATGTGACACTGAAGTGCCAAGAATCTTCATTTTTCCATCTCTGACCATTTTTTAACAAGACCACCACACATAGGCAGTGATTTCAGTAGCCTGTGAAGCAGGGTCGATTGTGTTGCACCCTTCTTATACAGCACGCGGTCAGGACCACACAGGTCCAGCATCCCGAAAGCATAGAGGGCATTCCATGCTTCGAAGAGCTCAGCATGTATCTTGGGGGAGAATGGTAACTGACGGTGGGGCGCGGTTTGATGACAACCCATATTTAAGCACGATTCATTGGGAAAGAACACGTATCAGTTCGGCATCTGATTTGCTAACCCCCTCAGCTGCTTTGCTTGGGACAGCCAGTCAAATCATTCAGCCAAACAGTACCACGCCTCAACTCTGAGCCTTGCATACCATTTTAATTTCCTGAAAAAGTACTCACAAAATAGCAATTCTCTTTGTTATTTGAAAGGATACACTTCTCCAGACATTTCAGGGAACTGGAGATTCATTTCCTGGTCCCTGCAGGCGAAGAAAAGTTGCTCACGGCACCTATATGCATGCTCGAGCATGGGGCAGAGCCTTCAAGTGACATCTGCCAATTAAATTGGTGTGATGATAAACCATTCAGAGAGATCTGGGCTCTCTAGAGTAACCCCATAGCGTCAGCTCTGACGTAACTGGTTAAGTGATGGCTGTGCAGTGTGTGTTAACCTCACTCCCATGGCTTCAAGAGGTGTACTAGCGACTGACGCTAGAGGCTGTAGCCTTAGCCTCCTCGTTAGTGTGCTCAACCCCCATGCCAGCTATCGTCGGTTCGATATCCACTCAGAGCAGGTTTAGTAGGACCGGTTACAATGCCATGACCGTGCCTCTGGATTCAGCATGCTGCAAAATCATCAGAGGTTTCCGGAGGAGTTCATACCGCAGGTGAAGACGAGTGATTAGCGTCAGGTAGGCATGGGCCGGTATGAGATTTTGACGGTATGATAACCTTAAGCAAAAATATCACGGTTTCACAGTATCACGGTATTGTGATTACAGCTCTAAAATGTGCTATTTTAAAATGTCTGGGTAAAAAACAACAACTTTTTTCCATTGAACACAATATATTTTATTTTTAAGCAACATATAGAATATTTGGAACAGTAGTAAATATGTAAGTCAGGTTAAATAATTAAATAAAAATAAATAATTGAATTCTTCTTAATTAAATTAAAATAAATGCAATCACTTAAGTGAGCCTAAACCTGCAGCTCAACAATAATTAGAACATAAATAATTGAATTATTTTCTGTAAAAAAATTAAAATAAAATAAAAACCTTCTAAATAATAAAAAAAAATGCAGTAATTTAAGTGAGCCTAAACCTGCAGCACAACAAGGTTTTTGGAGACATGCTCACTTTCTACACATTTCTCTTTCAGTCCAAGTTATGATGCAGGAATATGAGCATGTTCACCTTTCCTGGATTAAGTTTGGAGCGGTGAGGTACGAGGATGTGTCCACTAGAACTGAACACCCTCTCTGAGGGCACACTGGTGGCTGGGATGCAGAGAAATTTTCTTACTACATTGCCAAGGAGAGGTAACTCTTGAACATGAGCCTTCCACCATGCCAGTGGGTCAGCATCAGAGGATATGGGAGGCAGAGACAAATACAATTTAACCTCCATTGTCACTCTTTCTTTTAAGGGGGTATCTTCTCCTTCTTTGACCCTTTGTTGTTTTTCTGATGTAATTTTTTTCAGCAAGCAAGACAGAGATTTGTCTTTCTTCTTTGTAGCAGCAGAAGGGACAGTGGTGGTGGAAGTGCTGCTTCCTTGCTCTTGATCAGCAGTGGAGGCAGGTAATCTTGAGGTGGCAGTGATGTAATTTCTGCCAGGTTCACAGCTTCCTCTACAGTGAACCTGATGGTGTCATCCTTGTTTTGAGAAAAGTTGCCCTTGAAACGGGGATCAGTGAAGCAAGCAATGTCAATCACCTTATTGACTTGAGTAACGGTGTTGCAGATCATCCATCATTAACTTTTTCATTTGTTTTGTTAGGGCATCATCTTCCTCCTTTTCATTCAGTATGCCAGTGATGTGCTCCATAACAGGCTTCAAAGATGACAGGGTGGTCGTTGTTTCAGAACCCAGTAGATCTGTGAAGTCATTTAGAGGCCCCAGAAGTTGGCAGACCTTCTCTATAGTGTGTACATCACTGTCTTTTGGCATTACATGCCATGAGCTTCTGTCTGCTGCGAGCACTGCACAACAAGCCTGCTGCTGTTCCAGAAATCTCTCAATCATTTCGAAAGTGGACCCCCCATCTCGTCACTACGTCATGAATGAGTGATTTTTCAGGAATGTTCAGGATTGCCTGATTCTTCTTCAATTCTCTCTTTCTTTTCCAGTTGCGAGAGAATCCCTGTATAAGATGCCTGCATGCTCGTACAGCTGAGTCAACTCTTTGAATTTTGAGCACTTTGGCTATAGCTAGATTTAGGTTATGGCCAAAACAGCCAAGCCAAACACAGGGTAACCCTTGAAATTCTTTTTCATGTTGGTTGCATTGTCTGTTGTGATGCTAGACAAACAATTCTTTGTGATGCTCCACTCCTGCAGCATGTTTTCAAAGAATTCTAAGATGTTGTCAGCTGTGTGGTCCTCTGAAAAAAAAAAAAAAGAACAGCTTTGAGGCAGAAGGACTTCAATTCCCAATCTGGAGAGAGGAAATGCACTGTGAAGCTGATGTATGGTTCTCCACTACCACCATTGCTGGTCCAAACATCAGTAGTTGTAGAAAACCACACCCTTTCTGCCACTTGTTTCTGCACCTGAGCCCTGACTTCTGTGTACATCTTGGGGATCTCATTCTTTGAAAATAATTTTCTTGACGGCACTTTGTAAAGAGGCGCTGCAATCTTTGTGGGTTTCAACACAACTTGAAAGGGCAACATGTCTTTGGCAGTGAAGTATGCCACTGCATTGTTCAGGTCTTTAGCATGTTTAGATGTGGGTGCGTAGGCGATTTGTTTCTCAAATGTTTGCTGAAATGTGGGCTGACCTGCAGCTTTTGATGTGGATGGCCCTTTGCTGCTAGAGCTACTACTGGCCTAAAAAGAAGAAAAATAAAGACTGACACGTTAATTTAACCTAAATCTGTAATTACAATTATTTAATTTAATTTGATCTTTTAATTACAGTCCTCTTGCAAAAATGTGTGTGTTTTGGTAATATATATATATATATATACTGGATTAAACAAAAGTCAAACAATGAATTACATGATTTAATTGATTTTATGTAAAAACATATACTACTACTGCTGCTATGAATAATATCACATAATGCTATAAAATCAATTATTGTTATTTCAGTGCTGATGCACATATACACATAAGAAGAGAGCGTGAGTGTGTCACACACACACGTGGTCTCTCTCCGTACAACACACAAACAGTCGCAAAGACACCAGAGAGCCAGCAGTTTTTTTTTTTTTTTAATGCCGTGATTTTGAACAGGTGTATACAATGGTGGAAGACTTAAACAAAAGTATAGACGTGATACCAGCTAAATTTAATTATTGTACTAAATCGCAGAAATGTAGTACTCTGCTCTTCCCTGCTCTGTGAAGTAACGTGAGGGGGGAAACTAGCTGATGTTAGCTAGTTAATTAGCCATGTTATCTGCCTCAGTAGCAAGCCAATAGTATTTATTTCACCAGTGCTAAACATGCTAACTCTCTTAGCTTGTTGAAAATGTTCATTTCAAGACAGCGTTACCTTGAATTTAGCGAAGAGTGACGGGTGGTGCTCCCGTAGATGGGATATCATATTTTACGTATTGCCTCCTCTAGCAGCCACTCTTCTTAAACACGTCTTACAAGTTGGATGTCCTTCCTCCTCCAAGCCGTGGCCGTCTGAATGTTTTTGGTACCCAAAACATTCCCATACGGCAGACTTCGTCTTTTTCAACGGGGGAAAAAGTTCCAGGGGTTCACCTCCTTTGGCCATCCTACACACAGGTGACTGACTGCTCGCACCAACAGGAGAGGGAGGGGTCGTGTTACTCTCTACGCTGCACACAACCTGAGGGATTCCTGCACTTTCCGTCTTTGACGAGACATAAAAAAACAGCTCATATAGCAGGAATGGTATAACCGAAAATTTTAGTGGTTTTGAAACCGTGACTTTTTCAAACCGCGGTATACCTTGAAACCAGTAACCGGCCCATGCCTAGCATCAGGTGTTGTTTGGTGCAATACCACTTTTCAATGTGTTTAAACAGGTACAGACTTTATATTTCAAATAATATGTGTCATTATTGTATATCTTTCCTATATTGTTCATACATACAGTAAACATCAAGATTCGCACCAGCCGAGAGAGTGGTTGTGGTGGAATGTGTGAGCATGAGTAATGTGACTGACCACCGCTTTTCAATGTGTTTAAACAGAATAAAAATCCACCCAAAACACGAGACGGTGTCAATCGAGTGCTTAATTCAATACAACGCAGAGACAACCCCGTTAAACACTCATACAGACTCTGCTAAAAAGGCTTGATAAAGTTTCTAACTTCTGATTGGTTGTTATTTGCATAATTGATACTTCTAGTTTAGTTCCGCCCCCAAGTTCGTTGCTGGCTGGCAATTTAAAGGAAAAGTTCATCCAAAATTTTTAATTCTCTCATCATTTACTCGCCCTCATGCCATACCAGATGTGTAAGTCTTTTTTTTTTCTTCTGCAGTACACAATGATTTTTAGAAGAATATCTGAGCTCTGTAAGTCCATATAATGCAAGTCAACAGGGACCAAAACTTTGAAGCTGAAAAACAAATACAAAGTCAGCATAAAAGTAGTCCATTTCCCAGCCCAGTAGGTGGCAATATCCACAAAAAATGTCAATCGCCAAAAACACAAGGAGAATGCGAAGGTGAAAATGGAGATTTATAATGAAAAATGGGTTACATTTTGGTTTGTTCTCACCCAAAACTAATTAGATCACTTCTGAAGGCATCTATTAAACCACTGGAGTCGTATGAATTACTTTATGCTGCTTTTATGTGTTTTGATACACATTCACTTGCATGGTATGGACCAACAGAGATGAGATATTCTTCTAAAACTTTTTGTGTTTGGCAGAAGAAAGCAAGTCATACACATCTGTGATGGCATGATGGTGAGTAAATGATGAGAGACTTTTCATTTTTGGGTGAACCTTTCCTTTCATTCTGAAAAACTGTGAAAAGCTCGTCATTCCTGTTTACAATTACATGCCAAAGTTTATAACTTAGGGTTTTGAACAAACTGAGCAATAGTAATATAGTGATGTTTAAGTGAGCAAGCACAGCCAGTAAGAAAATAAATGAATTAAAGTACACACCTTCACCTTTGAGCCCTTATTAATGATGGTCAACTCATCTCTGTGAATCAATGAGTGTACCTTTATCAAATGTATTTGCAGTCTCCTCTGTGCAGAACTTCTCCAGTATGTCTCTGAGTTCAGACACATATTTCCCAACATCATCATAAGTGAGACGAGAAGTGACACTGATTCTGTCAGAAGATCCAAGAGAGACAGAGAGAGACTGGAAACTCTACAGACAAAAAAAACAAAAAACAGATAAGGGCTGGGTTTCTGATAACATTGCAATTTAAGCTTTTATGTTCATCTTAATTAATGTTGCTCATTATTTTATGAAAGAGTAACACCTGTTACCCAAACCAGCACGTAGATCGCTTGTTAAAAAGTGCTTTGTTACGGGAGCTGCCTGGTCCAAAGGCGCTTACACTTTGGCCAATATTTCCAGTAGTTTGTCTTCTCAACATGAAAATAATATGGAAACACTTACAAGCATAGACATTTTAAGTAACCTTGTTGAAGCAGATGCCGAAAATTACCCTAAAAGCACACGCACACCCAAACATCTTGATGCGTGTGTTTACATTTGGAACATGTTTGTTTTTTGTTTTTTTACGTTGTTTGCTCATCTGCAATACATTTTTTTTTTTTTATGTGCCTTTCACTTGCATTATAAGGACCTACAGAGCTGAGATATTCTTCTACAAATCTTTGTTTGTGTACAGCAGAAGAAAGAAAGTCATACAGATCTGGGATGGCATGAGAGTGAGTAAATGATGAGATCATTTTAATTTTTGGGTGAACTATTCCTCTAAGGCGACACGAGCGACAGTGACGTCTGGTGACATGATGTTGGCATGTCCAGCGACTTCAGAAAGTTGAGAAAAGATTAGCTTTATGCAAATAAGAAACAACCAATTGGAGTGAAGAGGATGTCAGTAGAGATCACATCATCTGTCTACTATATAATGGATGCAAATTTCAGTGAAAGCCATTTTTACTGTTCTATGTGATTTGTCTAAAACCACATACATGGATATAATAAAAATATGATTTTTATTAACTCACCCTCATGAAATTTCAGATGTGTATGTCTTTCTTTATTTTGCAGGACACAAACAAAGATTTTTACACACAACCCCCTGCAGAATGTTAATTTTTAGAGACAAGAAAACTAAGTCCTTTTTAATTTAGAATGTTTTAACAGCAATAAAACCCATCTGTGATCAGAAATTCAAAAGATATGGCCAGACCAACCCACCAATAATGTTAGTGACAGCAGTAGAAACACCCACTAGCAACTTTTCAGAAGCGATAAAGTCACTGCATGTGTGTACAGGGCTTTATGATGTTGTGTTTCGTGATGTGACAGTTAATCCCGACTCTAAAACTCATCAGACTTGCTACACTGTATTTGTGTCCGAAGGTAGTTTGAGCAGGCATAGACTTTTGCAAAGTCCATTCTAAGTGCTGCAATTAGACTCCAATGCAGGTTCAAAGTAATGACAATAACAGATTAAACATTAAATAAATTCCTATGGACCTTCAAAGCTTGGCCCCTGATAAAATGTAATCCAGCAAAATGAGTAAGAACTCATGTCCTGTTTCTCAGATTTCTGTTACCTGCAGGAAATGAATATGATTGTCAGTGTGTAAAAGCTGCAGCATCTCAGCTTCTGTTCTCCTCAGATCATCAATCTCCTGCTCCAGTTGCTCCAAGTGTTCTTCAGCTCGACTCACTGCAGCCTTTTCCTGATCTCTGATCAGCTGTGTCACCTCAGAGCGCCTTCTCTCAATGGATGAGATCAACTCAGTGAAGATCAGCTCACAGTCCTCCACTGCTGTCTGTGCAGAGCGCTGGTAAACACACACATTACTGTTAAAACACATGCACATTACTATTAAAACACACACACATTACTGTTAAAACACACACAACTGAGAGTCCAGCAGTTGTCCTTCTCAAAACTCACCTTGTGAAATATCACAGCCTCTATCAGATCCTGGACTTCTTTCTCTTTTTCCTGGATCCTTTGCTGGAGTTTACTCTGTGTTTCCTCAAACTGTCTCTGTATGAAACATGAATACTGATAAACATGAGAATGTTACATAAGATTGAATGATGTTGCAAATGGCTGTATGAGTCCAGTATTGTCTTGTGGCCATCAAAACAAACACACACAAAAAGGAAACTAAATTAACTGTTTTTCATGAGTTTTCAGTAGGGAAGAGCACCTGTTTCTCAGTCCTCTTTGTTGCAGCTGATACATTGTCATGGTTCTTGTGTTCATCCACCATACACAGCACGCAGATCCATTTCTGATCAGTTTGACAGTAAATTTCCAGCATTTTATCATGTCGAGGGCAGATCATCTCTTTAAGTCGTCCAGTGGCATCAATCAAGTTGTGTTTCTTACTCTTGAAGAGATTTTCATGTTGTTCAAGATGATTTTGACAGTAAGAGTTGAGACACTCCAGACAGGACTTGATGGCTTTGTGTTTTCTTCCTGTACAGACATCACACTCCACATCTGCAGCACCAGCGTAACAGGGAGTCTCTTGGATTCTCGTGTTCTTCAGTTTCTCCACCATTTCAGCAAACATCACATTTTTACATAAAACAGGTCTTGGAGTGAAGGTCTGTCTGCACTGAGGGCATCTGTAGACTCCTGTCGGATCATCCTGATTCCAGTAGTCTGTAATACAGCTCATGCAGTAACTGTGTCCACAGGGAATGGTCACTGGATCCTTCAGGAGATCCAGACAAACTGGACAGCAGAACTGATCCTGAGCCACTGAAATATTAGCTTCTGCCATTACACTGTATTACAAAAAGACAGAGAGAGCAAATTAGCTAGTTCACTAGATAGTTTTGCTTAGGGTGACCAGACGTCCTGCTTATTTTGACTAACAGAGGGGGTGATCGCTATTGCAGCTTCAAGTCTTTCATCTTCCTTCACTGATTACTTGGTCGTGCCAGTTTTGCCAGACCTCTACAAGGAAGCAAGGGCAGTTCATGAGAATTTCATCATTATCAGCTTGAAGGTAAGACACATATGTTATGCAGTTATATAGTTATGTTTTACATATTGCACACGGGATTGTATTGCACAATGTTAAACTTTCCTGAAAGTCCCACCATCATAATGTGTGAATTCCCGCACACATTTATTAACTACAACATTTTGGTGAAAAGAAGTCAAATTAATTTAAACAGATGAACATGTTAAAATTTGTAATTTATCTTTCTATTAGACTAACACATTTTTCAAGGTCACATTAAACTATTATTATTCATTGGTGCAAAATGACACCCCTGCCCTTTTTTATAGTTTAAGACTGTATTATATAGTTGTTTTTACAAACACTCTGCTCCCTTACATTTTTAAGAGTGTTTGCCTTGTAGAGCATAAACCTTTTTTTCATTAATGTTTTATGTGTCCTAAATTAAAACCAGTCTCACTATTTTGGGCATCTGAGTATTTTTAGTTGCAATATTAGTGAATTTATAACCCATAGTGGCCTGCCGCTCAAGAAATGCTAGTGGACCGATGCATGTTTGCCAACTGTCAGCTTGCCACCCAAAAAAAAAAACTTAGTGGACCGACCAGTGCTTGTCAACTGTCGGCTTGCCACCGGAAAAAACGCCAGTGGACCGACCAGAGCTTGCCAATTGTCGGCTTGCCACTGAAAAAACCGGCAGTGGACCGACCAGTGCTTGCCAACTGTCGGCTTGCCACTGGAAAAAAAACACAGTGGACCGAGCAGTGCTTGCCAACTGTTGGCTTGCTACTGGAAAAAACAAAACCTGCTAGTGGACCAACCAGTGCCTGCCAACTGTTGACTTGCCACAAAAAGAAAAAAAGAAAAAAAACAGCAGTGGACCGACCGGTGCTTGCCATCAGTCGGCCTACCACCGGAAAAAAACAGCAGTGGACCGACCAGTGCTTGCCAACTGTTGGCTTGCCACCGGAAAAAAAAACCTGCTAGTGGACCGACCAGTGCTTGCCAACCATTGACTTGCCACTAAAAAAAAAACACTAGTGGACAGACCAGTGCTTGCCAACTGTCAGTTTGCCACCGGAAAAAAATGGCAGTGGACTTGCATTCGGGGAACCATCGCATGCAGAGCACCTACCTCAGTACAGGGCCTCATTAGCGCACTTACTGAGCCAGCGGCAAGTTTCTCCGCAAACTCGACTGCCACAGGGCTAAGGAGGAAAGTCATCCAGATATCACAGTCTGTGAACACTACTGGGAGTCAAGAGCGCACGTCTTCCCCTCAAGGGAGGGGAAAGGCGCTATGCGCAAGTGGTACACCCGGCCAGTTGTCCCGGAACTTACCTGCTCCTGCCTGCCACTACTCGGGATGAGACTGGCTCAACCCGGAGATTGTAAAAACCTTGCAAAGGTGTTGGATGCTGCCCAGCCCACTGCTCTGCAGATGTCTGCCAAAGAGACGCCACTGGCCAGGGCCCAGGAGGCCGCCACACTCCTGGTAGAGTGGGCACATAACCCCGCAGGGGGTGGCACGTCCTGAGCCTGATATGCCATCGTGTTGGCGTCAATGACCCAGTGGGCAATCCTCTGTTTGGAGACAGTGCTTCCTTTCCGCTGTCCACCAAAGCAAACAAAGAGCTGCTCGGAGCTTCTAAAGCTCTGCGTGTGATCCAAATAGATGCGTAAAGCTCACACCGGACACAGCAATGCCAAGGCTGGGTCTGCCTCCTCCTGGGGCAGCGCTTGCAGGTGGCCGTGGGTGGCACCCTGAACCCAGGAACCAATCATTGAGCCACGAGGGTTCAGGGGGGAGTGGAGGGTCCCACTCTAGCCTGACGCTCGCGGCCACCCGGGAAAGCATGTCTGTCATTTAC
This sequence comes from Myxocyprinus asiaticus, assembly GCF_019703515.2. Classification (NCBI taxonomy): domain Eukaryota; kingdom Metazoa; phylum Chordata; class Actinopteri; order Cypriniformes; family Catostomidae; genus Myxocyprinus; species Myxocyprinus asiaticus. The sequence goes on along the minus strand of NC_059356.1, from coordinate 49,313,344 downwards.
ATGTCGGCCTGGGACTGGGCGACCATCCCCGAAGGGGGAAGCCCAGTCAAAGCCTCCATGTCCGACTGGACGAGCCCACTCTCCAGTGCTGCGTTCGATATCTCATCCACTTCCCGGGCTCTGAACGAGAGGTCGAACTAGCCCTGAGATGAGCTGGCGATCTCGTCTGAGCGCGCGATCGGGGCAAGCGAGCGTGCTGGGGAATGGGAGGTCCGTAGGGGGATACCCGGCAGAGGTGGTCCCAATGAGGTCCTCAAATCGCCCCCAGTGCTAACAGACGTGGCCTCAAACCCGTAGGTAGAAGGATCGGCGTGGGGAGCCGCTGGGGTGGCTTGCTTTCTTACGAATGCAAGCCGTGACCGCAACGTTGCCTTGGTCATGTTCTCACAATGAGGACGTGATCCATCCACGAATGATGTCTCTGCATGGGCAGCGCCCAGACACTAAGACAGCGATCGTGACCGTCGGAAGCGGAGAGATAACACAAACGGAAAGGCAACCAGGAATAACACACAAACGGAAAGGCATCTTTAAAAAGACATTCAGTGTGTGCCGCTCTTTTAGAAAGAAAATATACTCTATTAGAATATACTCTTTTAATATGTTCTGCTGAAGCACCCAGGGGCGTTCTCTGCAAACCACAGATGCAGAGGAGGAGAAGCCGCTGAAATGTGCCGTAAAATCCAGCAGAGAGAGGTGAATGATCTCAGTGGATGAATTTAGCTCAATGAATAGAACCGCTCTGCTCCGAAGAGAAAATCTGAATGAGTAGTTGCATATCAGCTCCTTTTATACCTGTATGTCTGGGGAAGTGGCATGCAAATTCCACTCGCCAATTCTCATTGGCCTTTTAAAAAAAAAGATCAGAGGTGTTTGGGGCTCCCAAGATTGACCCCTAGTGTCACTACATCAACACAACGTCGAGTGAGTGACAGATATGGAATCTAGTATATATAAATATATCTAGTGAAAGTCTTGAGAGTGTAAGGAAATAACAGAATCACAGAGTAGGTTAAAGATTGCAAATATATATAACCCTTGTAAAGATCTGAATATGGATTTGTTAATAGCAATGATTGGAGATGTATCACACAATAATGTGTGTTACAAAAGTGTTTGATAATATAATGGATGATGAATATAATTTGTTTGAGTTATCAATTGCTATTAATATTTTTTAAAAAACACATCGCCAGGTCAAGATGTGATTAGTTATAAAATATTAAAGGACTTATCAATAATAGCATTGAAATTATTATTGGTAGTATATAATCAAATATGGAATGAAGGAATCCTACTTAAAGATTGGAAATGTGCAATAGTGCTTCCAGTAGTTAAACCAGGTAAAGATGCCACAAAAGCTAGTAGCTACAGACCTATTGCTCTTACCTCTAATTTATGTAAAGTAATGGAAAAGAGGATGGTTAACTGGCTCAATTATTGTCTTGAGAAAAATAAGTTAGTTACACCTTTTCAGAGTGGTTTCCTGAAAGGAAGATCGACAATGGATGCTCTGATAATGTTTGAGAATTAAATTAAAAAATCATTACAAATGAAAGGGTTCTTAGTCGCAGTGTTCTTTGATTTAGAGAAGGCGTATGACATGTTGTGCAGGGAGGGGATGTTAATTCAATTAAACAAAGTTGGTACTGGTGGCAAGTTGTACAATTGGGTGTTAGTCTTTTTATTTGGACGTACTTTTAAAGTAAGAATGGGTGAAAATGTATTAGGGTTGTATGATATTTTGAATGGTACTCCCCACGGTAGTGTAATAAGCCCAGTTTTTTTTAACTTGATGATAAATGACATATATGATAAGGTATAATTGTATATAGGAAAGGCTATATATGCAGATGATGGAGCCTTATGGAAAAGAGGCAGAAATCACAATCTTGTTGTCAAGAATGTGCAGGAGGTAATCAGGGATGTTGAGAAATGGTATTTGGACTGGGGATTAAGTTTTCAGTAATAAAGACAAATTATATGATATTCACAAGGAGACGGATTAAAAAACAAATTGCTTAAGATCAGTATAAGATCAGCCTTTAGAAAGAGTGTCAGTATTTAAGTACCTTGGTATGTGGTTTGATGAAAGATTAACATGGCAGAAGCATATTATAAAAATAGAATTTTAATGTAAAGCAGTCCTTAATTGTTTGTGATTAGTAGCTGGCTCATATTGGGGTGCCAGTCATTGTGCATTATTAAATATGTATCAAGTGTTAATAAGGTCCTGTCTGGACTATGGTTTTATTGTTTTTGGAGCAGCAGCCAAATCAGGCCTGAAAAGATTGGTCAGAAGATTCAGTCCAGAGCTCTGAAATTACGTTGTGGAGCAATTAGGTCATCACCTGTAGGTGCAGTAGGTGTAGAAATGGGGGAGATGCCTTTGGAGTTGAGAAGGAAGAAATTGGAAGCAACTTATTGGGTGGGTCTTCAAGGAGCAGTAAATAAGCATTGTACCCGTAAAGTCTTGGAGGACTGCTGGGAATATATGTTAAATGGGGCAAATAGTTTGGGGTGGAAACGTGGGCTTCGGGTTAAAGAGTTTGGGTTGGAAAATGTCATGGTTACTTTCGTAACCTCTGTTCCCTGATGGAGGGAACGAGAAATTGTGTCGATATAGTGACACTAGGGGTCACTCTTGGGAGCTCCAAACACCTCTGCTTTTTCTAAAAAAAGCCAATGAGAATTGGCGAGTGGAATTTGCATGCCACTCCCCCTCATTCAGGTTTTGTGCTGAGGAGCCGAGATAAGGTCCCGGCCATTTCAGCAGGTAGTTCAGCGTTGAGGCAAGAGGGACAAAATGTCTCATTCCCTCCATCAGGGAATGAAGGTTACGAAAGTAACCATGACATTCCCTATCTGTCACTCACTCGACGTAGTGTCGATGTAGTGACATTAGGGGTCCCTATACAAAACGCCACAACTATCTGAACTGTGTTACGTGAACTGGCGGTGTGTGACAGGCAGACCGCTGTGTGTCTTGTAGCCAGTGCAGCAGGCCGTCACGTAACCTCCCCCAATGCTCTTATGAGCGTCGAATGGTCCATCAGGAACAAGTCGACTGCCCAACTATAGGGACAGGCTAGCCCAGCCGAGGCCTCTTTCCCTCTCTTTTCTCCACAAAAAGAGTGGAATTTGTTAACTGACTGGGTCATAAGTGTCTGCGTCGGGGGTGTCCCTCCCAAGAGGAAGAAACCACGGAGACCACACCCCACACAAAGGGGGGGGGGGTATTTTGAGTGGAATACGTCACACCGAGTCTTGTCGGAAGTATGTAATGTGGAGAGGTCCCATGGTAGGTCCTACCCGAAGGGGGAGGAGATTCTACAAAGCATGGCGACCAGGGATAGAGGGGCCTCTGCCCATGGAAGACGCAGTTTGCCAACAGGGAAATGATTTTGTGGAAGACATCACATGGGGCCTTCGGGGAACCAGCACATGTGGAGCACCTACCTCAGTACAGGGGCTCATTAGAGCACGTACTGGGCCGGTCAACGAGTTTCTCCACAAGGAGGAAAGTCATCCAGGGATCACAGTCTGTGAACACGACTGGGAGTCAAGAGCGCACATCTTCACCTCAAGGGAGGGGAAAGGCGCTATGCGCAAGCGGTACACCTGGCCAGCTGTCCTAGAACTTACCTGCTCGTGCCTGCCAATACACGGGACGAGACCGGCTCAACCCGGAGATTGTAGAACCTCGCAAAGGTGTTGGGTGTTGCCCAGCCTGCTGCTCTGCAGATGTCTGCCAAAGAGGTGCCACTGGCCAGGGCCCAGGAGGCCACCACACTCCTGGTAGAGTGGGCTCGTAACCCCGCAGGGGGTGGCACGTTCTGAGCCTGATATGCCATCACGATGGCGTCAATAACCCAGTGGGTGATCCTCTGTTTTCCACTGTCCACCAAAGCAGACAAAGAGCTGCTAAGAGCTTCTAAGGCTCTGCGTGTCATCCAAATAGATGTATAAAGCTCGCAGCGCTTGCAGGTTCACCACCTGACCCCTAAAAGGGGTTGTGGGAACCTTGGGCACATAGCCCGGTCAGGGTCTCAGGATCATGTGAGAGTAACCCGGACCGAACTCCAGGCACGATTCGCTGACAGAGAACGCCTGCAGGTCCCCTACCATTTTGATGTGAGCGCAGTCAGGAGGGCAGTCTTCAAAGAGAGTGCCTTAAGCTCAGCTGACTCCAAGGGCTCAAAGGGAGCTCCCTGTAGACCCTGAAGGACTACAGAGAGGTCCCATGAGGGGACGAGGTGCGGTCTGGAGGGATTCAACCTCCTAGCGCCTCTCAGGAACCTGATTATCAAGTCGTGCTTCCCCAAGTACTTACCATCTACTGCATCGTGATGAGCCAAAATAGCAGCTACATACTGGTACGCCTGGCCTTCGAAGGCAAACCGCAGGAAGGGTCTGTGTCGAGGTAAGACCAAGATGTGGCAGTATGCGTCCTTATGGTCTACCGCCGCAAACCAATCTTGATGCCGAACGCTCGATAGAGTGCATTTTTGCGTCAGCATCTTGGACGGGAGTCTGTGCAAAGCCCGGTGCAGTACTCGCAGGTCCAGGATTGGTCGCAACCCACCGCCTTTCTACGGTACGATGAATTAAGGGCTATAGAACCCTTTCTTAATCTCGGCTGGAGGGACAGGCTCTATCGTGCCCTTGGGCAGAAGGGTAGCGATTTCCGCATGCAAGGTAGCGGCGTTCTCGCCCTTCACTGAGGTGAAGCAGATGCTGCTGAACCTGGGCGGGCACCTGGTGAACTGAATCGCGTAGCCGAGTCGGATGGTCCGGGTCAGCTATCGTGACAGGTTGGAAAGTGCGAGCCACGCACCCAAACTCTGGGTGAGGGGGACCAAGGGAATGATCACCTCGGATGTACTGGTGGGTGGGGCCTCGCGGCGGGGTGGAGCTTGTGGTGCCACGTCGAGGGGACTCGAGCCCCATAGCCGTTCTGAGTCCAGGGATATTGAAGCACTTACCTGGCTCCTGCCGCCCACCATAAGATTGGCAGAGGAGGGGGGAGGAGGAATCTCGTCCCCGTAGTCCACTGGAGCCAATCCTGTGTGGACGTGTTTGTGCCACAGCTGGGCACACAGGGGCAGGGGATCCGGCGCTGGAGCGCCATACCTGCCAAAATGGGACAGTGGACGGTGGTCGTGATGATGGCCGTGCGCACCGGATATGTGACCCAGGAGACGAGGGAACCATTCTTTAGTCAGGCTTTTGGGTGCCGCAGCTTCCTGGGCATGCGGCGAAAAAAGATTCTCCTCCCATCCCTCCACCAGGGGATGGAGTGGTCTGTCGTCCACCCCCAGAGACGTGGGTCTCCTTACCCCTGGATTGACCATCTTGGGGCGCTTCAAAGC
>NC_059356.1:49282419-49307472 GCF_019703515.2 Myxocyprinus asiaticus | reverse complement strand
CAGAGTTTGTCCTGGTGAAAGTTACTGTCAGTCCTGATGAGAATGAACAACGTTTTAATCTGTGAAGAGTGAAGCTGAAAGACTGTCTGAAAAGAAAGACTGTCTTATGTTTTGTGCTTGTGGCATTCAGACTAAACTCATAAAACATCCAGCAGTCACAACAACAGACAGAGAGTTCAGGGTGTGATCAGTTTGGGAATATTTAATCAGAACACATGCTGAAATAAACAGGTGGATCTAATGAAGTGTTTTACTTTTATACTGTCCAGTTTCTTTATTGTGTATAATGTACACTGATATACACTGATCAAACATTACATCTGTTAGACAGGAAAGAATATTTTGTTTCTCTCATTTTGACTCGATCTGCACGCAATATTTCCCAGGACTTGAATATGAGAAGAGGAAGGATGTGTTATTTTTGTAATTTTAATTTTGTTCATATAATCACTGTTTATAAAAGCCAATTGATCGTTGAATGTATTGCTTACAGTATTATGTAATAAACAGTAATATAATAAACATGCTTTTACTGTATATTACAAAGAGTGACTGAATATTAGTGTTTAGTTAGTAATCTGATGAGATGCTGCTTTGCTTGAGAAAGACTTTATGGGAAAGAATATGAATGCACAACAGTGTGCTGTTGCTTTTCTGAGAGATCAGACTTACTATTGATTTACTCGCATGGCAGATAATAAAACAGAAAAAAATCCCATAGATTTGCAATAAATGAGGGACTCGAGCCATGTCTAGAGACTGTTTCATTTGCTTGTTTTTTTATTTTAGTACCTAATGTCAAAATGAAATTTGACTATAGTAAAGCTATACATTTAAAGTTGTGATAGGTCAAGTTTAGAAAATAAATTTAGAGACATTTTCAGTGTGATATATTTTATTGTAAAAGGACACAAGTGATTTTGTGACAGGAAATTCTTTATATATCTGAGTGTTGACATTTGAATGTCTGTTTTACACTACAAAGTATATTCACTTCACATGGTTACATTTACATTTATTCTTTTAAAAGACACTTTTATCCAAAGTGACGTACAAATGAGTACGTCCATTACATGTATTTATCTAAACTGTCAATAGCATCCTGTTTTGAGTATTTTCTCCAGTTGTCTGGGATCTTTCCATTCTCCTGGAATGTTTTATTGTAGTATATCTCAAGATCTTTCTGGAATCTGCACATAAACCACTTCCAGTACGGCTGTTCAGAGACGTCAGTAGTGATGCTCCAGTTAGCAAAAACTCCTCCTGCTGTTCTGTATTCTCTCCAGAGGAATTTACCTGAGTCTCTGGGATAAAAAGATTGATCACTTGCTACTTCTGTTGTGCAGATGCTAATAGATAGATTTGTTGTTCCTCTGTAATATGTGCCATTTATTCCAAACACTCTTTGAAAAGGAACACTGTGATCTCCATCATGGTCTTCTATTGTGTTGGGGCAGACAGCTCCACTGAAAGGACACTGAACCCAACAGCACTGACAGAAGTGATCAATCAGAATGTCAGCTGGTCTGTACTTATAGTTCAGCTTCACTGGAAAAGTTCTTGTACTGAATTTCCAGCTTATGCCAGATATTACTGAAGGAAGTTCTTTTCTGATCACATCTTCTAGCAGTTTGATATCAACATCATCACGACTTACTCCACTGAGGTCTCTTTCAGAGAATATCAGCACATCTGAGAGCTTCTGTGTGAAACACTTCAACCACAAATCAACATCTGCACTGTTCACTTTAACATGTTCAGTAGATTCATGAGCTGCTTCATCATCTCCACTGTTCACTTTAACATGTTCAGTAGATTCATGAGCTGCTTCATCATCTGCACTGTTCACTTTAACATGTTCAGTAGATTCATGAGCTGCTTCATCATCTCCACTGTTCACTTTAACATGTTCAGTAGATTCATGAGCTGCTTCATCATCTCCACTGTTCACTTTAACATGTTCATGAGCTGCTTCAACATCTGCACTGTTCACTTTAACATGTTCAGTAGATTCATGTGCTGCTTCAACATCTCCACTGTTCACTTTAACATGTTCAGTATTTTCTCCAGTAGATCAGAAACCTGTGTTCAATCTCTAGTCTCATTATTATTAAACACATGGAATCTGTTTCCACACTGTTCAATCAGGTTTCTAATGATAGATCCTGGTTTTCCCAGCCACTGCTCAATGGTTTTTTCTTGAGATAATCTCCTCTGGTGAAGAGCACCATTGTATACATTAAAGAGTTTTCACCAAACATCTCCTGAATGATCTTCACTGATTTCGCCTCATCTTGAGTGAAACGTTGTTCTATATTCAACACAATAATGAACACATGAGATCCAGGCAGTGACATTGAGATGCAGTTAGTGATTTCTCTCTGGATCTCTTCATGACTGAGTTCAGTATCAAACAGTCCTGGAGTGTCAATCACAGTAAGTCTAGACAAACTAGGGAGTCCGTAGTCTCCGGGGAAACACTGACAATGAGAACAAACAATGATTGTGAGTGAGAGCGGGGTTCTTATGCAGTCCTTGATTAATCACCGATGATGTGCAGGTGCGTGTGATCAACTCAGGAGAGAGTGAGCGCTGTGTGGAGTGAGGGAGAGGGAGCAGAGTGTGGCATGATAGAGGGAGTCCGGTGGATCCGTGACACCCTTATGACACACCCTAGATGTGTATAACTTTCTTTCTTTGCTAAACACAAACAAAGATTTTAGAAGAATATCTGAGCTCTGTTGGTTCATTTAATGCAAGTCAACAGCTACCAAAACTTTGAAGCTCAAAAAAGCAGACAAAGTCAGCATGAAAGTAATCCAAACTCCAGTGGTTTAATCCATGTCTTCAGAAGTAATATGATAGGTGTGGGTGAGAAACAGTTCAATATTTAAATCCTTATTTTCAATAAATTCTCCTCCAAGCCCAGTATGTGGTGATATACAGGAATAATGCAAATAGCAAAAAAAGAAAAAAACAAACAAGAAGGGAGATGTGAAAATGAAAGTGAAAGTGGAGATTTATAGTAAAAGGTTTTAAATATTGATCTGTCTCTTATCCACACCTATCATATTGCTTCATGGATTTAACATGAATTTAACCACTGAAGTCATATGGATTACTTTTATGCTGCCTTCAAGTGCTTTTTTGAGATTTAAAGTTTTGGTACCTGTTGACTTGCATTGTATGGACCAACAGGGCTGCGATATTCTTCTAAAACTCTTTGTTTGTGTTTAGCAGAAGAAAGAAAGTCACACACATCTTGCATGAGGGTGAATAGATGAGACAGTTTGAATTTTTGGGTGAATTATTCCTTTAAGCTCCAGGTGAGTGCAAATGTTTTGTGGTTTTATTTATTTACTTAAATTTTTATTAAAGCTTATTGTTCATTTCATTTCAAGAAAGGCATAATTTGTTGAAGTTAGCTTATCTGAAACCATTCTGGGTAATGTTTGTAAATAAAACTCACTGTCGCGAGGAGCGTGAGGTCCAAGAACCATGTCTGGGTGGGCCAGTAGGGTGCTACCAGGACGACCTGCTCCTCATCCTCCCTGACCTTGCACAGAGTCTGTGCAAGTAGGCTCACTGGGGAAACGCATATTTGCACAGTCCAGGGAGCCAGCTGTGTGCCAGCGCGTCTATACCGAGAGGTGCCTTGGTCAGGGCATACCAGAGCGTGCAGTGGGAGGATTCTTGGGAGGTGAACAGGTCTACCTGTGCCTGTCTGAATCGACTCCAGATCAGCTGGACCACCTGAGGGTGGTCCAGCTGGTCTCCACTCTCCCATGAGGGTAACCTGCCGTGACAGCACGTCCGCTGCAGTGTTGAGGTCGCCTGGGATGTGAGTGGCTCGCAGTGACTTGAGGTGCTGCTGACTCCAGAGGAGGAGATGGCGGGCGAGTTGTGACATACAACGAGAGCGCAAACCACCTTGGCGGTTGATATATGCTACCGTTGCCGTGTTGTCTGTCCAAACTAACACGTGCTTGCCCTGGATCAACGGCCGGAACCTCCGCAGGGCGAGCAGAATTGCCAGCAACTCGAGGCAGTTGATGTGCCAACATAGCCGCGGGCCCGTCCCAGCCCGTCTTGGAGGCGTCGGTCCTGATCACGACTCGCCTGGAGACCTGCTCTAGGGGAACGACTGCCCATAGAAACGTGAGGTTGGTCCAAGGGCTGAAGAGGCAGTGACAGACCGGGGTGATGACCACACGATGTGTCCCGCGGCGCCATGCCCATCTCAGGACTCGAGTCTGTAGCCAGTGCTGAAGCGGTCTCATATGCATCAACCCGAGTGGAGTGGCCACCGCTGAGGATGCCATATGCCCCAGGAGCCTCTGAAAGAGTTTCAGTGGAACCGCTGTTTTCTGTTTGAACGCCTTCAAACAGGTCAGCACTGATTGTGCGCGCTTGTTCGTGAGGCGTGCTGTCAGTGAGACTGAGTCCAACTCCAAACCGAGAAAAGAGATGCTCTGAACCGGGAGGAGCTTACTCTTTTCCCAGTTGACCCGAAACCCTAGTCAGCTGAGGTGCGAGAGCACCAAGTCCCTGTGTGCACACAACATGTCCCAAGAGTGAGCTAGGATTAGCCAATCGTTGAGATAGTTGAGAATGCGAATGCCCACCTCCCTTAACGGGGCAAGAGCTGCCTCTGCGACTTTCGTGAAGATGTGAGGGGACAAGGACAGACCGAAAGGGAGGACCTTGTACTAATACGCCCGACCCTCGAATGCAAACTGCAGGAAGGGTCTGTGTCAAGGTAGAATCGAGTTGTGAAAGTACGCATCTTTCAGGTCTACCGCCACGAACCAATCTTGATGCCGGATGCTCGCCAGAATGCGTTTTTGCATCAGCATCTTGAACGGGAGTCTGTGTAAAGCCCGGTTCAGTACTCGCAGGTCCAAGATTGGCCACAACCCACCGCCTTTTTCGGTATGATGAAGTAGGGGCTGTAAAACCCCTTCTTCATCTTGGCCGGAGGGACAGGTTCTATCGCACCCTTCCGTAGGATTCAGTTTATCATGACTGAATCGTGTAGCCGAGTCGGATGGTCCGGATCAGCCATCGTGACGGATTGGAAAGCGCAAGCCACGCATCTAAGCTTCACGCGAGAGGGACCAACGGGACAATCTTGTTGGACATACCGGCAGGTGGGGGCTCGCGGCGGGGCGGAGCTCGAGGTGCCACAGCATGTCGTGGCCGTGCTGAGTCTAGGGACATTGACGCACTTACCTGGCTCCTTATGACCACCCCCGGAACAGCCTGGGATGGGGGATGAAGAGGCCTGTCCTCGTGACCCATGGAGACTGTCATATTGGGGGCAGATTTGTGCCACAGCTGGGCGCGCAGGGGCGGGGAGACCGCCGCTGGAGTGCCAAACCTGCAAAAATGGAATGGTGGACCGTGGTCATGATGACGGCCGTGCACACTGGATATGTGACCCAGGGAACGAGGAAACTGCTCTTTTGCTGAACTGTTGGGTACCGCAGCCACTTGGGCATGCGGCAAAATCAAATGAAAAGCATGTCCGTCATTTACGCATCAGCCTGTGACTGGGCAATCGTCCCCGAAAGGGGGAGCCCAGCTGAGGCTTCTGTGTCCGACTGGACAAGCCCGCTCTCTGATGCTGCGCTCGAGAGCTCATAAGCTTCACGGGCTCCGAACAAGAGGTCGAACTCGCCATGAGACGAGCCGGCGGACTCATCTGGAAGCCCGATCGGGGCAGACGAGCATGCTGGGGAATGGGAGGTCCGTGGGGGGATACCTAGTGGAGGTGGTCCCATTGGGATCCCCAAATTGCCCCCAGTGCTAGCCATGCTGGCCTCATACCCGTAGGTAGAAGGACAGAGGTGGGGAGCCGCTGGGGTGGTTCTTACGAAAGCAAGCCGCGACCGCAATGTTGCATGGTCATGTTCTCGCAGTGAGTACATGAACCATCCACGAACGCTATCTCCGCGTGGGTCACGCCCAGACACGAAAGACAGTGATCGTGACCGTCTGAAGTTGAGAGGTAACGACTGCAACCAGGAATAACACACAAACGGAAAGGCATCTTTAAAATGATGCGTCTTTAAAAAGACGTTCCGTGTGTGCCGCTCTTTTAGAGAAATATACTCTTTTAGGAAAATATACTCTTTTTTTTCTGCCGAAGCGCCCAGGGGCATTCTCTGCAGTGCACCAGTGCAGAGGAGGGAGAAGCCACTGAAATGCGCCATCAGATCCAGCAGAGGTGAATGAACAGTCAGCTCAGTAAACATCAACCGTTCGGCTCCGAAGAGAAAATCTGAATGAGTGGTTGCACGCCAGCTCCTTTTATACCCGTTTGTCCAGGGGAGTGGCATGCAAATGCCACTCGCCAATTTTCATTGGCCTTTTATCAAAGACCAGAGGTGTCTCGGGCTCCCAAGAGTGACCCCTAGTGTCACTACATCGACACAATGTTGAGTGAGTGACAGATAGGGAACTGATATTTCTTCCTTTAAGCTCATACAGTTATTAATCACATTCATAATTAAAATACACTCAGTGTATGTTAAAATATTTAAATTTCATGTAGCAAACAGAAAGAGGTTATTTATAAAGAGCTGTGATAGCTGTGTGTGGAGGTTTCATCATGTTCATCAGTCGTCTTTCATTCTTTATTCTCTTTATGAAAGCAGAAGTGTCTGTCTGGGTGGAGCTTATCTCTTCACTTGTCAGGTTCCCTCCTTCAAGAATAATTCAATTATAATTTTGAACATCATAGTAATACCACCTGATGTGTAAACAATACAGTTTATGTAGGTCTTTTTTATTATTTCTGTCAGTCATTAATCAAGGCATTTGTTACCATTTGCTAAATAATTTGCTGCAGATCATCAAATTTCAGTCTTCTTTGCTGATGATCATTATGAGTGTACAGTATACGTTAAGATTCTTCACCAAAACCATCTTGGATGATATTCAGTGTTTCTTGCTCCTCTTGGGTAAATCGCCCGCAGTGAAGGAAGTGCTGCAATGATAGATGTAATATATATATATATATATATATATATATATACATATATATATATATATATATGTATATATATATAACAGTTTTCTACCACAACCTCACATTATAAGTCTAGTTCATTATATTCGTGAATAATACAAAGATGTACACTGACCTCTGGCCCAGATATTACAGTAGAAAACACAGCACAACAGGCTGAAAGCAGCTCTTGGTTGACCATGGTCGTGTCAAACATAAAGAAATGGAAGCCACAAATAACAAGCTGGTTTTTACCAGTTGCCATCAGTTAAACTGCAGGACTATTGAGTTATAACATTATTAAGGCACAAATGTTGAATTTTGGTAATGTCATTCACACCCATAAACCTATGCAATTTATTGTGAGTGGCAGTGGGTCAGATATCATTTTGAAATAGACCTTTTCTAAAGTAAGTGGGACTTACATTTTCAAAAGTTGCCACAACGATGCTAGGATGAAGTGGGTTTTTGTGAGTGTTGCTTTGAGGTTACTTGGGCATTGTTTTGACCACCTCCTCATCTCTATGTTACTCATGTCCTTATATTTGGCTTGGGTTCCTCCTTTAGTGTAAGCATGTGTGATTGTATCTTAAAACATATTTATTTACAACACAGAATATTGAAAAGATTACTTATTTAAATAATCTTAAATTAATTTACATTTTACATTTATTTAAAATGTATTGACTGCATAGTGCAATCTGCTAGTTGTACAGCTTTCAGAGCAGAATATTTCACTGTCAGAATATTGTTTTGAAGCTTAATGTTGTTCTTTGAACACAATCACTTGTTTACCAACATTAAAGAAGTATGAGAGAGAATGAGATACATAAATGTTAAATATGAAACAAATGTTGAATGTGTTGTACACTGTGTACTGTACTTAATGCATAAGTAGAAGAAGAAGAAGAATCAGCTTTATTGCCAAGTATGCTTACCCATACAAGAAATTTGTGCACAACAATACAAAACAGTAACGAGACATAGATAATAACTAAAAATAATCAAACGTAATAAAAAAGTACAATAAAAATTATAATGAATAAATAAAAATTGAATAGAAAATAACGTATGTATAAAATACACAATAAGACTATATATATATATATATATATATATATATATATATATATATATATATATATATATATATATACACATATACACTATATTGCCAAAAGTATTTCGCTCACCCATCCAAATAATTGAATTCAGGTGTTCCAATCACTTCCATGGCCACAGGTGTATAAAATGAAGCACCTAGGCATGCAGACTGCTTCTACAAACATTTGTGAAAGAATGGGCCGCTCTCAGGAGCTCAGTGAATTCCAGCGTGGTACTGTGATAGGATGCCACCTGTGCAACAAATCCAGTCGTGAAATTTCCTCGCTACTAAATATTCCACAGTCAACTGTCAGTGGTATTATAACAAAGTGGAAGCGATTGGGAATGACAGCAACTCAGCCACAAAGTGGTAGGCCACGTAAAATGACAGAGCGGGGTCAACGGATGCTGAGGTGCATAGTGCGCAGAGGTCGCCAACTTTCTGCAGAGTCAATCGCTACAGACCTCCAAAGTTCATGTGGCCTTCAGATTAGCTCAAGAACAGTGCGTAGAGAGCTTCATGGAATGGGTTTCCATGGCCGAGCAGCTGCATCCAAGCCATACATCACCAAGTGCAATGCAAAGCGTCGGATGCAGTGGTGTAAAGCACGTTCTCTGGAGTGACGAATCACGCTTCTCCATCTGGCGATCTGATGGACGAGTCTGGGTTTGGCGGTTGCCAGGAGAACGGTACTTGTCTGACTGCATTGTGCCAACTGTGAAGATTGGTGGAGGGGGGATTATGGTGTGGGGTTGTTTTTCAGGAGCTGGGCTTGGCCCTTTAGTTCCAGTGAAAGGAACTCTGAATGCTTCAGCATACCAAGAGATTTTGGACAATTCCATGCTCCCAACTTTGTGGGAACAGTTTGGGGATGGCCCCTTCCTGTTCCAACATGACTGCGCACCAGTGCACAAAGCAAGGTCCATAAAGACATGGATGAGCGAGTTTGGTGTGGAAGAACTTGACTGGCCTGCAGAGAGTCCTGACCTCAACCCGATAGAGCACCTTTGGGATGAATTAGAGCGAAGACTGCGAGCCAGGCCTTCTCGTCCAAAATCAGTGTCTGAACTCACAAATGCGCTTCTGGAAGAATGGTCAAAAATTCCCATAAACACACTCCTAAACCTTGTGGAAAGCCTTCCCAGAAGAGTTGAAGCTGTTATAGCTGCAAAGGGTGGGCCGACGTCATATTAAACCCTATGGATTAAGAATGGGATGTCACTTAAGTTCATATGCGTCTAAAGGCAGATGAGCGAATACTTTTGGCAATATAGTGTACATACATACACATATATGCATATATATACACACATACACACACGTAGTGCAAATCTAATACAAATCTGTTATATACAGTGCAAGAGAATGTAATGGCAGAAGAGGCTGGATGTGTTGGATAAATATAAAAAGACTAAACTGTGTATTGCACATAATTATTGCTCTATGGGGCAATTTTAACTGTTCGTGAGATGGATAGCCTGAGCGAAAAAACTGTTCCTGTGCCTGACAGTTCTGGTGCTCAGAGCTCTGAAGCGTCGGCCAGAAGGCAACAGTTCAAATAGGTAGTGGGCAGGGTGAGTGGGGTCCAGAGTGATTTTTCCAGCCTTTTTCCTCACTCTGGAAATGTATAGTTCTTAAAAGGAGGGCAGGGGGCAACCAATAATCCTCTCAGCAGTCCAGCTGTCCTTTGTAGTCTTCTGATATCTGATTTCGTAGCTGAACCAAACTAGATAATGATTGAAGTGCAGAGGACAACCTCAATGAATGCTGAGTAGAACAGTATCAGCAATGCCTGTGGCAGGTTGAACTTCCTCAACTGGCGAAGGAAGAACAACCTCTGCTGGGCCTTTTTCACAATGGAGTCAATGTGTGTCTCCCACTTCAGGTCCTGTGAGATGGTAGTGCCCAGGAACCTGAATGACTCCACTGTTGCCACAGTGCTGTTTAGAATGGTGAGGGGGGTCAGTGTTGGGGTGTTCCTCCTAAAGTCCACAGTCATCTCCACTGTTTTGAGCGTGTTCAGCTCAAGGATGTTTTGACTGCACCAGACAGCCAGCTGTTTAAACTCCCTTCTGTATGCAGACTCATTGTCATCTCTGATGACAGTGGTGTCATCTGCAAACTTCAGGAGCTTGACAGAGGGGTCCTTGGCGATACAGTCATTTGTGTAGAGGGAGAAGAGTAGTGGGGAGACCACACATCCCTGGGGGGCACCAGTGCTGATTGTACAGGTGCTGGAAGTTAATTTCCCCTGTCTCATAAGCTGCTGCCTGTCCGTCAGAAAGCTGGTAATCCACTGACAGATAGACGTGGAAACAGAGAGCTGGTGTAGTTTAGTCAGGAATATAGCTGGGATGATGGTGTTGAAAGCCAAACTGAAGTCCACAGAAAGGATCTTTGTATATGTCCCTGGTCTCTCCAGATGTTGCAGGATATGATGCAATCCCATGTTGACTGTATCCTCCACAGACCGATAATCAAATTGAAAGGGATCTAGAAAGGGTCCAGTGATGTCCTTCAGGTGGGCCAACACCAGTCTCTCAAATGATTTCATGACCACAGATGTCAGGGCGACAGGTCTGTAGTCATTAAGTCCTGTGGTTTTGGTTTCTTTGGGACAGGAATGATGATTGAGCATTTAAAGCAGCATGGGATTTCACACTGCTCCAGTGATCTATTGAAGATCTGTGTGAAGATGGGGGCCAGCTGTTTAGCACAGGATCTAAGACATGCGGGTGAAACGCCATCTGGGCCTGAAGCTTTCCTAGTCTTTTGTTTCCGACAGACATGGCACACCTCTTCTTCACAGATCTTAAGTGCAGGTTGAGGATTAGGAGGGGGAGGAGGGGGGTTGCAGGAGGTGTTGGTGTTTGTGTGAAGTGAAGGTCAGAGCGGGTGTGAGACTGGGCTTTTCAAATCTACAGCAGAACACATTCAGGTCGTCAGCCAGTTTTGGTCCACCACAGGGTTGGGGGTAGGAGTCCTGTAATTCATAAGTTGTTTCATGCCACTCCACATTGATGCAGGGTTGTTAGCTGAAAACTTGTTTTTCAGCTTCTCAGAGTATCTTCTTTTAGCCACTCTGATTCCCTTATTCAGTGTGTTCCTAGCCTGATTGTGCAAGACTTTATCCCCACCCCTGTAAGCATCCTCTTTGGCCTGACGAAGCTGCCTGAGCTCTGCTGTAAACCACGGTTTGTTGTTGTTGAACTTTAAATAAGTCCTAGTAGGAATGCATATATCCTCACAGAAACTGATATATGATGTAATAGTATCTGTGAGCTCATCCAGGTCGGTGGCTGCAGCTTCAAAAACACTCCAATCTGTGCAATCAAAGCAGGCTTGTTGTTCCAGCTCTGCTTCATTGGTTCATCTGTTTACAGTCCTTACTACAGGCTTGGCTGATTTTAATTTCTGTCTGTAGGTTGGAAGACGATGAACCAGACAGTGATCAGAGAGTCCCAAATCTGCTCTATGGACAGAGCGATATGCATCCTTTATAGTTGTTTAGCAGTGATCCAGTATGTTCCTGTCTCTGGTTTGAAATGTAATGTGCTGTTTGTATTTGGGCAATTCACATGTGAGATTTTCTTTGTTAAAATCCCCAAGAATAATAATAACAGCTGGATATTGTTGTTCCGTGTCTGTGATCTGATCAGCCAGCTGTTGCAGCACAGCACTCACGCACGTGTTTGGCATGATATACACACTCACCAGAATAAATGACGAAAACTCCCACGGTGCGTAGAACGGTTTACAGTTAATAAAGAGCGCTTCCAAATTAGGACAGCACATCTTCTTTAATGTTATTACATCTGTACACCAACTTTCATTGATATAAAAGCATGTTCCACCGCCTCTTGTTTTCCCCATTAAATCCGCGATGCGATCCGCTCTGAACAGCTGAAAGCCCGGCAGATGTAATGCGCTGTCCGGAATGGCTTCACTCAGCCAGGTTTCTGTGAAGCACAAGGCAGCAGAGTTTGAAAAGTCCTTGTTTGTCCGGGTGAGGAGATGTAGTTCATCCGTTTTGTTAGGAAGAGAGTAGAGATTAGCTAGATGAATGCTCGGCAGCGCTGTTCGAAAGCCACGTGGATGGAGCTTGACAAGCACACCTGCTCATCTTCCTCGCCTGCGTCTCTTGAACAGCAAACCTGCACCTCCGACTAAAATGTCCAGCAAAGCATCCAAATATTCAAAAACCGGGAAAAGATTGTCTGGTATATCCTGCTGAATATTCAGCAGTTTGTCCCTGGTAAAACTGACTGGAAAAAGATTACTAAACACAGGACAGACAAACAAAAACAACAAAAGAATAGGAGCACTCCACACTGAGGCAGCCATTCGCGGCGCCATCATGATGTAAGAAACATGGAAATAAATTTTCCTTCTATAGTTTTGTTAGCTTTTAATCTGTCAAAAATCTTAGATAAGTAAGCAAGACAAATAAATGAATAAATTACATTATAGACATATATTATGCATATAAATGATGGATGGATGGATGGATGGATAGATAGTTTCTCATGTAAAAAAAATGGCATGTTCCGGTCAATATTTTTGCCATATAGAAAAAGCAAAATGTCATGGTTACTGGTATAACCTCCGTTCCCTGATGGAGGGAACGAGATGTTGGTGTCGATGTAGTGACACTAGGGGTCCCTATACAAAACGCCACAAGGCTGAATGATGTTACATGAACTGGCGGTGTGTGGTGGGCAGACTTGCTGTATGCCTCATAGCCAGCACACCAGGTCGACACGTAACCTCCCCCAACACGGTTATGAGTGTCAAACGGCCCTTTTTGGGGACAAGTCGACTACCCAAAGATAGAGACAGGCTTAACCCAGTTGTGGCCTCTTTTTCCCCTTCTCTTTTTCCACTCCCTAAAAAAGAAGGGGGATTATCCGACTGTGCCGCCAGGTCTAGTTGGGGGGTGTCCCTCCCAAGGGGAGGACACCGCGGAGACCACACCTCGCCCCAAGAGAGGGGGGGATATTTTTAAGTGGAAAAATATGTCACATGGTCTTTCCAACCAAGTGGAGAGCCTTCAAGGTAGATCCTGCCCAATGGGGGAGGAGTTACTACAAACATGGAGACTGGGGCAGAGGGGCTCTGCCCAAGGAAGATGCAGTTTGCCAGCAGGGAAATGAACTAGCGGAAGATATAGATCGCATGGGGTTTAGCCTTACAGGGAACCACCACATGCGGAGCACCTACCCCAAAACAGGGCTCTTAGTTAGCGCGTGTACTGGGCCGGCAGTGAGTCTCTCCGAAAACTCGACTGCCACAGGGCTCGGAGAAAGTCAACCAGGGAACAAATTTTTTAAACACTACTGGGAATTAACGGCGCACGTCTTCAGCTCAAAAGGAGGTGGAAGGCGCTATGTGCAAGCGATACACCCGGCCGGCTATCCCGGGCTTATCCGCTTGTGTTGCATGCCACTACCTGGGACGAAACCGGTTCCACCCGGAGGATGTAGAACCTTGCAAAGGTGTTGGGTGTTGCCCAGCCCGCTGCTCTGCAAATGTCTGTTAGAGAGGCACCTCTGGCCAGGGCCCAAGAAGCCGCTACACCATGGGTAGAATGGGCTCGTAGCCCTACCGGGGGCGGCATGTTTTGGGCGAGATATGCCATGGTTATGGCATCAACGAGCCAGTGGGTGATCCTCTGCTTGGAGACAGCACTTCCTTTCCGCTGTGCACTAAAGCAGAGAAAGAGCTGCTCAGAGACCCTAAAGCTCTGTGTGCGATCCAAATAGATGCGTAAAGCGCTCACCGGACACAGCAACGACAGAACTGGGTCTGCCTCCTCCTGGGGCAGCGCTTGCAGGTTAACCACCTGGTCCCTAAAAGGAGTGGTGGGAACCTTGGGCACATAGCCCAGTCGGGGTCTCAGGATCACGTGAGAATAGCCTGGACCGAACTCCAGGCACGTTTCGCTGACAGAGAATGCTTGCAGGTTACCTACCCTCTTGATGGAAGTGAGCGCAGTCAGGAGGGCCGTCTTCAAGGAGAGTGCCTTAAGCTCAGCAGACTGCAGAGGCTCAAAGGGGGCTCTCTGTAGACCCTGAAGAACTACGGAGAGATCCCATGAGGGAATGAGGGGTGGTCTGGAGGGATTCAGCCTCCTGGCACCTCTTAGGAACCTGATGATCAGGTCGTGCTTCCCTAAGGACTTACCGTCAACTGTGTCGTGGTGTGCTGCTATGGCAGCAACGTACACCTTCAAGGTGGAAGGGGACAGCCTCCCTTCCAGCCTCTCCTGCAGGAAGGAAAGCACTGATCCGACTGCGCATCTCTGGGGGTCTTCGTGTCGAGAAGAACACCACTTAGTGAATAGATGCCACTTAAAGGCATACAGGCGCCTCGTAGAGGGGGCCCTAGCATGAGTGATCGTGTCTACCACCGCGGGTCCCGTCCAGGGACCAGACATGGAGATTCCAGAGGTCTGGGCGTGGGTGCCAGAGGGTGCCCCATCCCTGAGAAAGAAGGTCCTTCCTCAGGGGAATTTGCCAGGGGGGAGCTGTCGCGAGGAGCATGAGGTCCGAGAACCACGTCTGGGTGGGTCAGTAGGGTGCTACCAGGATGACCTGCTCCTCATCCTCCCTGACCTTGCACAGGGTCTGTGCAAGCAGGCTCACTGGGGGAAACGCATATTTGCGAATACCAGGGGGCCAGCTGTGTGCCAGCACGTCTAGGTTGAGGGGAGCCTCGGTGAGGGTGTACCAGAGTGGGCAGTGGGAGGATTCTTGGGAGGCGAAAAGGTCCACCTGTGCCCAACCGAATCGACTCCAAATCAGCTGGACCACCTGAGGGTGGAGTCTCCACTCTCCCCTAAAGGAAACCTGCCGTGACAATGTGTCCGCTGTAGTGTTGAGGTTGCCTGGGATGTGAGTGGCTCACAGTGACTTGAGGTGCTGCCGACTCCGGAGGAGGAGACGGCGGGCGAGTTGTGACATACAGCGAGAGCGCAGACCGCCTTGGTGGTTGACATATGCTACCGCTGCCGTGCTGTCCGTCCGAACTAGCACGTGCTTGCCCTGGATCAACGGCTGGAACCTCCGCAGGGCGAGCAGAATTGCCAGTAACTCGAGGCAGTTGATGTGCCAATGCAGTCGCGGACCCGTCCAGAGGCCGGCGGCTGCGTGCCCATTGCAAACAGTGCTCCAGCCCATTTTGGAGGCATCTGTCATGACCACGACGCACCTGGAGACCAGTTCTAGGGGAACACCTGCTCGTAGAAACGAGAGGTCGGTCCAAGGGCTGAAAAGACGGTGACAGACCGACGTAATGGCCACGTGGTGTGTCCCATGGCGCCATGCCCGTCTCGGGACTCTAGTCTGGAGCCAGTGCTGAAGCGGCCTCATATGCATCAACCCGAGCGGGGTGGCCACCGCCGAGGATGCCATATGCCCCAGGAGCCTCTGAAAAAGTTTCAGTGGAACCACTGTTTTCTGTTTGAATGCTGTAAGGGGGTTTAGAGGAAAGGAGGAAGCGAAAACCGGCTTGACAACTTAAATAATAATTTATTAACCAAAAACCCAACCAAAAGCACACAACTAAAAACACAGCACAGCTGTCTGTAATTCTCTCTCTCTCGAACTGTCGTCCCCGGCTGCCTTTATCCCTCGTGCACCCCATCAGGCTGATTGGGGACCGGGTGTGTCTCATTCCAACCCGGCCCCGCCCTCCTCAGCTCTACACTCCTCCCGGCGTTGCCTCAGGCCGGGGAGCCCCCGGCATGACGTACATCCCCCCCACCCTTCCTCTCCGGGTGGGGGGGGCGTGCCTTATGCCCCGACTGCCGGCGGGTCCTCCCCGCCTTCCTCGACCTGGGAGGAGACAGGAGGGGAAAAAACAACACAAAATGGCAAGGGAAAGGCCAACACGGAGCGGCAGAGAGAGAGAGAGGAGAGAGAAAAAAAGAAACTCACCGGTTCTCTGATGCGCCGTCGCGTGGTCCTCGATCACTACTCCACCCTCTCAGGCGGACTGCAGCCGCTCCTCCCCGGGCGGACCGGAGTCAGACCTCCGACCCCCAGCAGACAGAACGCCCCTCCGCGTTCCCGGTGTCCCGTGGGGACTCTCCTCCGCCCCTGGCAGCAGCCCTACCACTCCAGGCGGTCGGGGAGTCGCTTCCCTCCCCCCCCCCCGCGGACGGCGGTCTTCTCTCGACCCCTCCGCGTTCCCGGGGGACGGCAGGGCACTCCTCCGCCCCCGGCAGCGGCTCCCTCGCTCCAGGCGGTTGGGGAGTCACGTCCCCACTCGCCTCGCGGACGGCGGCCGTTCCCCGCGTCCGGGTAGTTGGGCTACTCAGGCCCCCGTCGGACGGCAGCGGCGCTCCCCTGGGTGGACGGCAGTGTCGAGGATCCTGCGACGGGAATCCCTCCTCCTTCCCTGGTTTCGGCACCAGTGTAAGGGGGTTTAGAGGAAAGGAGGAAGCGAGAACCGGCTTGACAACTTAAATAATAGTTTATTAACCAAAAACCCAACCAAAAACACACAACTAAAAACACAGCACAGCTGTCTGTAATTCTCTCTCTCTCGAACTGTCGTCCCCGGCCGCCTTTATTCCTCGCGCGCCCCATTAGGCTGATTGGGGACCGGGTGTGTCTCATTCCAACCCGGCCCCGCCCTCCTCAGCTCTACAAACGCCTTCAAACAGACCAGCACCGACTGGGCGCACTCGTTCGTAAGGCGCGCCGTCAAGGAGACTGAGTCCAACTCCAATCCGAGAAAAGAGATGCTCTGAACTGGGAGGAGCTTGCTCTTTTCCCAGTTGACCCAAAGCCCTAGTCGGCTGAGGTGTGAGAGCACCAGGTCCCTGTGTGTGCATAACACGTCTCGAGAATGGAGAGTTTAGCCAGTCGTTGAGATAGTTGAGAATGCGAATGCCCACCTTCCTTAACGGGGCAAGGGCAGCCTCTGCGATCTTCGTAAAGACACGAGGAGACAGGTACAGGCCGAAAGGGAGGACTTTGTACTGATACGCCTGACCCTCGAACACGAACTGCAGGAAGGGTCTGTGTCGAGGAAGGATCGAGACGTGAAAGTACGCATCCTTCAGGTCTACCGCCGCGAACCAATCTTGATGCCGGATGCTCGCTAGAATGCGTCTTTGCGTCAGCATCTTGAACGGGAGTCTGTGTAAAGCCCGGTTCAGTACTCTCAGGTCCAAGATTGGCCACAACCCACCGCCTTTTTTCGGTACGATGAAGTAGGGGCTGTAAAACCCTTTCTTCATCTCGGCTGGAGGGACAGGTTCTATCGCGCCCTTCCGTAGGAGGGTAGCGATCTCCGCGCGCAGGGTAACAGCGTTTTCGCCCTTGACCAAGGTGAAGTGAATACCGCTGAATCTGGGCGGGCGCCTGGCGAACTGAATCGCGTAGCCGAGTCAGATGGTCCGGACCAGCCACCGCGATGGATTGGGAAGCGCAAGCCATGCGTCCAAATTCCGCACGAGGGGGACCAAGGGGACAGCGTCGTCGGACATACCGGCAGGTGGGGCCTCGCAGCGGGGCGGAGCACGAGGTGCCACAGCACGTCATGGCTGTGCTGAGTCTAGGGACATCGAAGCACTTACCTGGCTCCTTGTGACCAACAGCCTGAGACAGGGGAGGAAGAGGCCTGTCCTCGTAACCCGTGGAGGCTGCCACATCGGGGGCAGCTGTGTGCCACAGCTGGGCACTCAGGGGCGGAAAGGGCACCACTGGAGTGCCAATCCTGCAAGAAAAAGCCCATGGACGGTAGTCGTGGTGACGACCGTACACACCGGGTATGTGACCCAGGGAGGAAGGAAGCCGCTCTTTTGCTGAACTGTTGGGTACCGCAGCCACTTGGGCATGCGGTGAAATCAAACAAAAAGGCAACAAAGGTTTTCCACCCGGCCCTCCACCGGGGGATGGAGTGGTCTTTCTACCAGCTCCACTTGAGTGGGTTCCCTCATCCCTCGGTTGCCCATCTCAGGGGAACTAAGCCATTTGATGTTTCTTATATTAGTGGACTGACTCGCGGTTCAGGAACTCTATTATCTGAGGAAGCTAGGTGCCATTTTTGTTCCTTTTTGTGGCATGATTCCAAGAAACTTTTGCATTGACTGAAGATCTTTTTTACACTGAAGTTTCCGGCCAGATCGAGAATTTTTTTGGATGACCGCAAAATATCTACATGCTCACATAAAGGACATCTTTTATAAAGTTGACAGGCTGAGTAAGTTATGGTGTATTTTTTTTTTTTTTTTTTTTTTTTTTTTGCGGCCTCCAAGTTAGTTTGGCTCTTGATCATCTGAGGAACCGAGATGCCGGTTTTGTTTTTTTGTGCTGGCACCGCCTAGCGGCTGGAGCTTGTTCTGTTGAATATCACTCCTTTGGAACAGCTGTGGATAAATCTGTTTGTTCTTTGTGCTTATTCCTCTTGCTTGCTGGAGTCTTGTTTTGTTGAATATCACTCCTTTGGAACAGCTGTGGATAAATCTGTTTGTTCTTCGTGCTTATTCCTCCTGCTTGCTGGAGTCTTGTTTTGTTGAATATTTTTACGGGACATTGGAATGATTATGTCATCCGCTGAACTCATAACAGCCGGCTCACTGAACAATTGCTTGTCTGTCCGAGGAAACTGAAAGGCTTTATATCAGCTGGAGTTTATTTTGTGGAGGAACACACCTTCGAGACGGTTCTGTGAATGAGTCTACATGTTTTTACTGTTATTCTGCCTGTTGGCTGGGGTCTGTTTTACAAAGTATTTTCTGTTATGTAATTTTGCCTTACAAAATTTGTATAGAAGCACCGGACTTGAGCAATCCGATGGCAAAGTTGTCGCGGGGGCTCTCGTAGGCATACATGGACTCTTTGAGTTTTAAGGGATTGACGCCGGTTGGCACTGTCGTGCGCGGGGTTAATGCGCACGTTTTTCTTTTTTCTGTTTGTTTTGATCGGGGGAAGTTCAGGGTTTGATTGTTGCATTAATGGGGAATGTGGTCTGTGTAATCTTGTTTTTGACACACAATTTATTTATTTTTATTATATCAATATGTCAGATGTTAATATGAATAAATTGTCTCTCTCCACATGGAATGTGAATGGGTTGGGGCACCCCATAAAAAGAAGGAAGGTTATTTCTTTTCTTAAATGAAAGAAATATGATATTGCGTTTCTTCAAGAAATTTTTTCTTTAGTGTTGCCTCAAGTAAGAGTAGGGGAGTCATTATATTGATTAATAAACATCTACAATTCAAATTTCTCAAACAGATTTAAGATAAATAAGGAAGAGTCATTATTGTTTTAGCTGAAATTCAGGGGCAAAGGTTGATTTTGGCTAATATTTATGTGCCTAACGCTGATGATCAGGGCTTTTTTATAGATCTTGAAGGGATGTTGCAAGCCGCTGGCACCCCTCATGATATAATATTGGGAGGAGACTTTAATCTTTTGATGGACTCAGTCCTTGATCACAGTGAAGCAAAAGTGTGTAAGCCCCCTAGAGCAACGGTGACACTTCACAAGATGTGTAAAAATCTTGGTCTTGCAGATATTTGGCAACTTTTGTACCCATCTGGTAGGGACTATAAAAAATTTTCATCAGTCTATAAGATTTATTCTAGAATAGACTTATTTTTGATATCTAAGTCCCTCATTTCATCCGTTACGGATTGCTCAATTGGAAACATCTTAGTCTCAGATCACGCTCTGGTGAGTTTGGAGATGTTGCCACATACGGAGAAAAAGAAATCATATAGTTGCCGCTTTAATGTATCCCTTTTGCAAAATCCTGATTTCCAACAAATGTTAAAGACCGAAATCAATGTTTATATGGAGACCAACTGGTCCTCAGTATCCTCTGTGGGCGTGGCTTGGGAGGCACTTAAGGCAGTTCTTAGGGGTCGGATCATACATTATGCCTCATTCACCAAAAAATCCAAAGCACGAGAACTTGTGGAGTTGGAAGAGAATATTAAAAGTGCAGAGGCAGTGCTGAAGCGCAGAATGTCGTCTGATGGCCTCAGAGAATTGACTAGATTGAAATATAGATATAATGCTATTTTGTCACGGAAAGTGCAGTTTTGTTTATTCAGGGCAAGATAGTCATGCTTTGAGTCAGGGGACAAAGCAGGGAAGCTTTTGGCTAGATATATAAAGCAGAGAGAGTCTTTTTCTACCATTCCCTCAGTGAAATCTGCTGGTGGTGAAATATTTACCTCGGTCACTGATATTAATAATGCTTTTAAAGAATTCTATATTGATCTTTATAGTTCTACGTCTTTGTCTACTGATAAAGATATTAGAAACTTTGTGGAACCATTAAAACTTCCTAAACTGACAACTGAGCAAAGAAATTGTCTTGATTCTGAGATAACCTTGGAGGAACTTGACGAGGTAATTAAGGCCTTACCTACAGGCAAAGCTCCGGGGCCAGATGGTTTTGCTGCTGAATGTTTTAGATCTTATGCTACAGAACTGGCTCCACTTTTGTTAGAAGTTTATACAGAATCATTAAAGAACGGAAAGCTTCCTCCAACCATGACACAAGCCCAGATCAGTCTGATTCTTAAAAAGGACAAAGATCTGTGTGTGTGTGTAAAAGTTACCGACCAATTGCCCTTATCCAGCTAGATGTAAAAATTTTGTCCAAAATTTTGGCTAATCGATTAAGTAAAGTAGATCAGGTGGGGTTTATTCGGGGCCGTAGCTCCTCTGATAACATTAGGTGTCTCATCAATATTATGTGGTCAGTAGCAAATGAACAATCTCCGGTCGCTGCCATTTCACTTGACGCCGAAAAGGCGTTAGATATGGTAGAATGGGATTATCTTTTTAAGGTTTTGGAAATATACGGGTTCGGGAGTACATTTATTGGATGGATTAAGTTACTTTATAGACACCCAGTAGTGGCGGTACAAACAAATGGACTAATTTCAGATTATTTTACTTTGGATAGGGGCACCAGGCAGGGTTGCCCTCTTTCCCCATTATTGTTCTGTCTTGCCCTGGAACCATTAGCAACCGTGATAAGAAAGGAGGATGATTTTCCAGGGGTGGTGGCGGGAGGTATGGCGCATAAACTCTTGCTTTACGCAGATGATATTCTATTATTTGTCTCTGACCCCAGTAGATCTATGCCTTGCCTCCACAGAATTATTAATTCCTTTTCTAAGTTTTCAGGATATAGAGTCAATTGGTCTAAATCCGAAGCTTTGGCTCTGACAGCATACTGCCCAGAAATGGCTTTCCAGCCATGTGCTTTCCAGTGGCCCAAACAGGGCATTAAGTATTTGGGTATTTTATTTCCAGCAAATTTGTTAATTTTAGAGTTAATTTTGACCCCTTAATAAAACGGTTTTCGAGTGATGTGGGCAGGTGGGCTTCATTACATTTATCTATGATTGGGAAGGTTAATGTTATTAAAATGAATTGTATTCCAAAATTCAATTACTTACTGCAGTCTCTCCCTGTAGATGTCCCCCTCTCTTATTTCAAGCAATTTGATAGCATAGCAAAGTCTTTTATTTGGAATGGTAAGCGTCCCAAATTACATTTCAATAAGTTACATAGGCCGATTGACAAAGGTGGGCTAGGCCTACCCAAGATTTTATTTTATTATTATGCATTCGGTCTCAGACATTTGGCTCATTGGTCATTTCCACCTGAGAGAGCCCCTCCCTGGTTCTGTATAGAACAGGAAGTTCTTGCCCCTATTTCGCCACTGCAGAGCCTTTCTATCAAATTAATCAGAGAAGCTAAAGTACATCCCATTATCTCGCACTTGAACTCGGTATGGACAAAAGTGTCCAGAGTGTTTAATTCTGACATTTATTTAAATGTTGCCTCGAGCATATGGCTGAACCCCAAACTATGCATCAACAAGTGCCCTTTTTGCTGGTCAGAGTGGATTGGGAGGGGGGTTACTACACTCAGTGACCTGTATGAGAATGGAGTGTTGAGATCCTTTAAAAATTTGGTTCAACTTTTTGGGATTCCTAGATCTCAGTTCTATAAGTATTTACAGCTGCGCCACCAGCTCTGTACTGTTTTTGGGAGTGGTTTACACCCTCCTAAAGTGGCAGACACTCTGGGAGAGGTGATTACTGCTTTTGGAAAAGGTCATGAGGCATTGGTGTATTACTCCCTACGGAACTTCAACTTCTCTTAAGAGATTATGGGAGAAAGATCTAAATTTGGTATTGGAGGAGGGACAGTGGGCTGGGATTCTAAAAAATGTCAAATCTGCATCCAGAGATGTAAGGGTTCGCCTTATGCAATTTAAGATTTTACTTAGTGGGGGTTGTATATTGATTCTGTATATGTGTGTTCTGCTATGTATATATATTTAATGGTTGAATCAATAAAAAAAATGTTAATCGGAAAACAAGGTTAAACCCCAGGAAGTCAAGAACCCATTCACCTCCAAATTCTCATTGTTCAAAGGATAATACCATTTGGTACACAATGTTTATTCTGTCTAGATATTTAAGGAAAGTTGGCAGGAAGCTCTGGGAATCTGTAAGCAGATCTCTCGCACAATTGATGTGTGTAGTCGTTTTCACCAGGAATCTGTAAGCAGATCTCCCATGCTGTACCGCTGCATGTAGTTTTGTCAGGTATGTTTCTTTGACTTGTCTTTTATTTTTAGTAAAGCTTGTTTATTCTGATCATGTGAAATTGGCTTTGATTTGAATTTCTGCAACAATGTTTTATATCCTACCTGACAAATAAATTGTTA
Source organism: Myxocyprinus asiaticus (assembly GCF_019703515.2). NCBI lineage: Eukaryota > Metazoa > Chordata > Actinopteri > Cypriniformes > Catostomidae > Myxocyprinus > Myxocyprinus asiaticus. Next base: position 49,284,637 of record NC_059356.1, on the reverse strand, counting down.
TTATTTGATTTATTCTGAATTCCTCATTTAAAATCATTTATATAATTACTGGAGCTTTAATATAGGAGGAAGCCATTTAAAGACTCTCAGTTTGAATTTAAACCACTCAGGACAACCAGGTAGGACAACCACCTAGGACAGCCGGGTAGGAGAAAGCCATTTAAAGACTCTCAGTCACTGCTCACCGCCCGTCTTAGCAAGTTGTATGTATGTGACTAAGTGGCAATATCGTCTGGTTATGAGACAAGCCAAACCAGATGATGTTAGTTAACCCTACAACCACTGACTAAGAACAGAACTGGCTATCCATTTTTGGGAGGTTTACGTAATTTAATAACGGCCGGTGTAAGTCTCCAAAGATCGAAAGGACAATGAATAGAAGAGGATTTAGAGTAATCAATAACCTAAAAAAGATTCAATTAAAAGAATGATCAGAAATTAATTAGAGCTTAAATATAAATTAGAGGTCAACTTAAAATTGGAGTCAGATTAATATAAAATTGGAGTCAGATAAAGTGAATAATGGAATCAAATGTGTGAATTAACAATAATCGCTTTACTTCAGCGCTCAGAAAAGACAGAACAACGCAGAGACCTTCAAGGGCAATTTATTGAAGTTCCACTCCGGAACGGATAGAAAATTATCCCTTTTTTACAAAGATATTGGTTTTGCAGATTATTGTAGTAGGTAATAAATTAAAATAGTAAGATATACGTTCATCCTCTAAATGTAATGATTTATCTAAATAAAGGGTGATAAAATAATTTTTCATTCTTGGTATGCCAAGTAAAAATAACAGTGAAAGAAATAAAGAATCAGCTTATCTAAGAAAAAGCAGCTGTTATTGTGGTTTGGCACTATTTGGATGCAGAGTTATCCTAAAAGTAAACTGACAACATATAGAAAATTTGGACATTTATGTGGCATAATAATTATTAAAGAGCATGTTATAGAAAAAGATTAGGGAAATTGGTTTATAAATAAATGAAAATAATTGAATTTCTTTTGGAAGATCATATTTTTGAACAAATAAAAATAGTTACAAAAATTGATACATTGATACATTTTTCCTAAAAATTGGGTTTGTTGTATTATAAGAAAAATCATGGCCACCACACCTGTGGACATATTAGGATTAAAATATCCATTGTGTAAAGAACTTATAGATAAGCTTTCAAACAAATGGCAAAATAGAACCAAAGATATGATGACAAAATGGCCAAAGGAAGGGACATTTGATGTAGCGTTGTGTGAGGAAATGGAAACGTTGATAAAAAATGATAAAACTAAAGATAAGAGTAAAAATAAAAAAATAAAAAGAGAAACAAAGAGGGAAAAAGAGAGAAGTGCTAGCACTGTTCAAAAAGGAAGGAGAAAATTATCTTAAAAATATAAGACATGCAAGAAAAATACCGAAGGATGCAGAGAAAGAGATAAGTTAAAAAGGAGAGGTCTTTGTTAAACCACCTCCACGTGTGCCCTCGGAAGGTCAGTTCCCAATACTCAAGGGAACTGTAGAAGTTTTAGGATAAATGCAGCTGGAGGGTCATGTGGACTTGGAAAAAGAAAAAAAACAAATGGTGAGACCAAAGAAGAAACAGGATAGAAAAAGTGAGAGAAACTTGCCTTTAGACTGTTATGAACAGGCATGGACAGCATTAGAAAAAATAAAAGTACAGTATGACAAAGAAAAAGTAAAAGTGTAGAAGAACCATTCAGGCAAGTGAGAAGAGGAGATTGAAGCAGAAGTGCAAATAATAGAAGCACAAATAAATAGGAAAATTAGAGAAACAGGAATATTATTACAAGACACAGATAAGTTTGTGAGAAATAGAAGTAGACTATTGGAGAGTAGGGAGAGAGAAAGTGAAGAGGAGTCATCATTTGATGGAAGAGTGTGGGCACAGGGCAGAGAAAGAGGAAGGCTTAGACCATTGGCACAGCAACTCCCTATTTTAATTAAAGGTACACAGGGACAGTATGTGCCTATGTACACAGGACCTTGAGGGGCTGGCCTCTCGCCTCCCTGGTATCCACGAGGGGGCTGGGAAATGGATTCAAGAGTTTGAAGAACAAACAATGGGCAGACTTTTAGCTGTGGGGGACATTAAAGAACTCCTGGCAAAAATAGTAGGAGGAGCAAAGATGGAAGAAATACTTCAAGCATCTGATCCGGACAGAGCTGTGGACTCCTATTACATGGATGGGGGAATGCCC
>NC_059356.1:49266919-49281919 GCF_019703515.2 Myxocyprinus asiaticus | reverse complement strand
AGACCTTATTTTACTCATAAGTTTAAAAACCCCATTATAAAAACCCATAGGAAAATCCAGAGGGAACCCATGGTGAATTCTCTTCCTGGTTTATGGACTACAAGCTGAACAGCTCTATTGTAAGGAGCTTCAGAGCTCAGATATTCTTCTGTGATCAACAGAAGAAAGAAAGTCTTATGCATCTGTCATGAGGGTGAGTAAATGATGAGAGAATTTTCATTTTTGTCTGAGCTATCCCTTTAAACTCAATCACTCATATACATTCAAACACTTACATTTGCAAGAAGGACCAAAAGACTAAAATCTAAATGTCTTAAATGTTTTTTAAGCTTGTTTCCAATTTTCCATGAGGAAAGTCTTCCTGATATGTTCACTTTTACACATTAAAACCTGCAAGAAAGAACCCAGAACTAACACAGACATTTAAGAAATGTTTTAATGTCTCCAGTTTAGTTTCCACGAGGGAAGTTTATGTTATGAAATTTGCTACTGTTCTGCTCTTGCCACATGATAAGATGCGTGGATTGATTGTCTCAGAAGCAGAGGCAACTGGGATTCATCCTCCGCCACCCGGATTGAGGCGAATCACTACGCCACCACGAGTACTTAAAAGCGCACTGGGAATTGGGCTTTCCAAATTGGGTGAAAAAGGGGGAAAAAATATTATTAAAAAATAATAATTGTGAACGTGAAAACATTTACAGAGTAGTTTTCAGCATATCAGGCTTAAGATAATGCGAGAATGTGTGTATATTGTAAAGGAACTGAATGAATGTGGTTATCTGGCAAGCTTCTGAAGTACCTTTTTAGAACATTCACTTGATAATGTCTAAGATAATGATCTATAACACAATGTAGAGCATTATCACCCTCAGATTAGAACTAGAACATGGTAAGACGTGTGACCTGTGGCTTCTATTGTGTTTTTAGGTTGTGGCAAGTACACTGTCAATGCAAATATTATTAGGTAATAATTTAAAATCAATGTAAGATTTTCTAAATAATTTCTTTATGCCTATAATTAATTCTGAATGTTGTACAGCATCTCCTAAGAGTTTTCTTTTAAAAGAGACCATTTTATTTTTAGGATGAGCCACCAGTTAGAGGAGTTCACCTAAAAATGGAAAATGTATTTTTACAAATTCATTTACTCACCCTTATATTGTTCAAAACCCATATGCTGTTACTTTTTCTTGGAATATAAAAATTGATATTTTAAGCAATTCTATTCCATAGATCAGGAGCTGTAGAGATTCATAAAGGACAAATACTATAAATCATTATTAAAGGTTCAGTATAAAGACATCATAACAGTAGTTCATATGACTCATGCATTATAACAGTTTATAGTGATCAGGAGCTGTCAAGATTCATAAAGGACAAATACTATAAATCACTATTATTTATTGTTATTATCATAACAGTAGTTCATATGACTCATGCATTATAACAGTTTATAGTGAACAGGAGCTGTCAAGATTCATAAAGGACAAATACTATAAATCATTATTAAAGATTCAGTATAAAGACATCATAACAGTAGTTCATATGACTCATGCATTATAACAGTTTATAGTGAATAGGAGCTGTCGAGATTCATAAAGGACAAATACTATAAATCACTATTATTTATTGTTATTATTATTATCATAACAGTAGTCTATATGACAAGTGCACTATATTTCAAGCTTTCTGTGGTCATACAACAGCTTTGTGTTGTCTGGACTATATTTATGGTATTTTGTAATGATTTTTATTTCTTCTTTGGTCAAAATGAGCTAGCCAGCTGACATAGTCATGTCATTTTACAGATACATCAGTGATGAAAAGAAATTCAGATTAAATTAGTTTTCTTTGATTGAACTCTTTCTTTGATTGAACTCTTTGGCCTGAATGGCAAGCGTCATGTCTGGAGGAAACCAGGCACCGCTCATCACCTGGCCAGTACCATCCCTACAGTGAAGCATGGTGGTGGCAGCATCATGTTGTGGGGACATTTTTCAGCGGCAAGAACTGGGAGACTAGTCAGGATCGAGGGAAAGATGAATGCAGCAATGTACTGAGACATCCTTGATGAAAACCTGCTCCAGAGCGCTCTGGACCTCAGACTGGGGCGAAGGTTCATCTTCCAACAGGACAACGACCCTAAGCACACAGCCAAGATAAAAAGGAGTGGCTCCGGGATAACTCTGTGAATGTCCTTGAGTGGCCCAGCCAGAGCCCAGACTTGAACCCGATTGAACATCTCTGGAGAGATCTGAAAATGACTGTGCACCGACGCTCCCCATCCAACCTGATGGAGCTTGAGAGGTCCTGCAAAGAAGAATGGGAGAAACTGCCTAAAAATAGGTGTGCCAAGCTTGTAGCATCATACTCAAAAAGACTCGAGGCTGTAATTGGTGCCAAAGGTGCTTCAACAAAGTATTGAGCAAAGGCTGTGAATACTTATGTACATGTGATTTTATTTCATTTTTTATTTTTAATACATTTGCAAAGATTCAAACAAACTTCTTTCACGTTGTCATTATGGGGTATTGTTTGTAGAATTTTGAGGAAAATAATGAATTGAATCCATTTTGGAATAAGGCTGTAACATAAAATGTGGAAAAAGTGAAGCGCTGTGAATACTTTCCGGATGCACTGTATTACCGTATATTACTGTAATATGACAGAAGTCATGCTTTGAATCATTTGTGAGTAACTCTTGATATTTTCCCATGATCCTTCAGTTGTAGAGGAGCGAGTGACAGTAATGTCACATTATTTTAAAGTTTTGTGCTGTAAACATTCACTGCTGGTCCAGTCAACTTTGCTGAACGTTTTTATTTTTTTAATGTACACAAGATGTTTTTGGTTATATGAATATATTGTGGATATGTTAAGATAACTGTACTTACAGTATGCGCCTGTTAAATCTACTTGATAAATTGATATAACTGTATGATGACAGAAAGGTTATCATATACACAATATAAATGAAAAACGGGTCTGTTGGTGCATTTGCTGTTGTGAGACTACAACCTTTCAACAATGGTATCAATCTGATCCACAAAGGGATGCATTTTCCAAATTAAACCCACCTATTACTCATGATTCAGTGTGTACAGATTAACAGTGTTAACGTGTAATACGTATAATTTCTGTTCTAATCCTAGATTAATGCAATGCAGAATATGCTTTAATAGCAAATCTCTACAGCTCATTGGTGTACAGAGAGCTGCATACACATAAAACCCTTGCTGGATGTAACTGCTGCTGACCCGAGTTCACCAATTGTGTCACCAAGGAAACACAGACACTGAAGCCTGCCATACATAATCATTGCTTTATTATTTTATGTGATTCTGCCTGCATCACCTTGGTCTAATGATGGACAACACTCTTAAAATGGAATACATAGACTATCAATTAATTGCCAACAATTAAAAGCCTTCATCAGCCAACTTACAAAGGACAATGCATCTATGTGAATTTCTGCAGTTAATCCAGGATGAACTTCAAAGACATTAGTAGTTAATCTTACAGTTCATACAAAATCTTTTTTTAAACACTGACCCTTAACACTTACTTAGTTTAATCATTTTAAACCATGACTTGCACTACACATAATTAAATAATATTGGCATTATATTCATGATGTTAGTCAGAGGGGAACTGGCCCCCACAGTGAGCCTGGTTTCTCCATTAATCAACATCTTATGGAGTTTTGTGTTCCTTGCCACAGTTGCCTTCGGCTTGCTCACTGGGGTTATAAATACATTTAATATTTAATGACTTATTTTTATACACAATCTACAATCATATTTAATCAAACTACACAATGATGACTCTAAGACTTTAAAGATATTCCAGTTTCATTTTTTGTTAATGCCTGATCTTCTGTAAAGCTGCTTTGAAACGATGTGTGTTGTGAAAAGCGCTATACAAATAAAAATGACTTGACTTTTATTTCAACCAAGTTTGGTAGGAGATTCATATTTATTAGCTATAACAAAGAGCAGCAGTTTCTTCCCAATATCACAAATGTGAACTTTTGACCTTGCCCTGATCGTTTTAAGAGGTTATCATGGGCAATATTGCTTTTTCAAGCCAACATACTGGGTCTGTTCCAAAACCTATTGAGCTAGTGAGCAATTTAAGGCATCACAGGCACGCTTCCGAAAAGAAGGTTGTTCCAAAAGGTAGGTGTTTTAATTCTGCTCCCTCCTAAAATATCTAGTTTTGGCCAAATTTGAAGGAAGCATCATATCCTTCCCATGGTAGGCAATCCCAAAATGCACCGTGATGAGCTCGTAAAGAGATAAATCCAAGATAATGAACGAAGCAAGAGAAATTTTGATTACAAATATACTTATAATCCATTCAATACTAAAAACTATTGATAAAAACTTGTTTAAAAATGTGCGTTATCATAGAATATCAAAATGGACATTCAATTATTTCAATTTATACTCTTTGCTTATATGTTTTAATTTGAGTGTCTGAGCGAGATATGAGATTTTTACTGTACATTTATTTTGAAAGTGTTTTGTTACCTGAAGCCAGTGAAAAGAAATCCTGATGTTCCTGTCTGACCTTCTAACAAACATACCTACAGATTACCAGAAACTCCACCCTCATACAACACTTACTAGGAAGTGACTGTCTCATTATTTCTCTTTTTACCGTCGTACTGGTTTTCCTTTTGCGCATTTAAAGCCTTTATTCAGAAAAGTATTGCATTCAGCACCTTTACTATTTTAAAGGACAAAAGAGGACCATTGTAGGCTATTTATACCCACGACCCCCACAATAAATTCTTAGTGTATTGATAAATCAGGTTTCAACAACATAACACGTCCGCTCCGAGGTCATTCATTTTCCAAAATAACTGTCTATAAAGACGCTTCATCTGTGCTTCAGTAGTTGGGTTTCCATCCACTTATTTTTATGTGCATTTTGGGACATTGCATAAAAAAATGCTTGATGTAAACACCAAGATGCGAATAGCATCCCCAAAATGCACATAAACTTATACATTCGCTTGAGGATCTGTTTTTTATTCAATAAGAAGAATGATCATAAACTTTGACGGAAACACATTTCCAGATGTGATGAGTCAAAGTAACTGTGTGCCAACTCGCGTTTAAGCAAAACAGAAAGTAAAAGTATCTTATGACAAAAACAGACAGAATGACTCTCTATTAACTCTCTAATAAATCCAGAATATTCTATAATGACAGATGTGATCATATGCACAAAGTTTGCATATAACTCCAGCAGCACCTATAAACTCACCTGTATCTGTAGAAATCACGACACAATCAAAAAGATGTTCTTAGTCTCTGTGTGTTTGTGAAGACAGCTCCTGAATGAATATAATATGAAGTGATTCCTCAGTCGGTGCTCTTGGGTGATTTCCACAGGCGTTACTATAAGTGAACGCCTACATTAAAGTTTTCAGAAGTTTAAACAGGAATTACAATCAATTAGGAACTTTATACAGTGTTCATGTCTGGATGAGTCCAAACCTTTTCTAATGTGGGCCAGATGCAAACAAACAAACAAACAAACAAATAAATAATAAAAACAGTAGTCGTGGCCCGCATGGCTGTAATAGGCTTATTAAAAAATATTTAGATTGGCACCATTACATTACATTTATACTGTAGGGGTGACAGACCGGGGTTGGTTGGCACAGAGTTCATTTCCAGTCATTTTGAAATAATTTTCATGGGGTGTTTTAACATTTGCTTCACCAGAGGAAAGTGTGCCAATCAACCCCGGTCCACCCAGCAAACACAGAATGCTCCCCGAACATTAGCATTTGGTCACGTTTGGTTATTTTTGGGAATGTTCTCTTTGTTAGACTTTTTAAAAAAAAATCTCATTAGTGCAGTGCAGCATTTAATTAAATGTAAAAAAGGATAACAGTATAATGGATTTAAACACATTCTGATGAAATAAGCATACAAGAATCTTATCCATCAGTTTTCTATAGCCGCTTGTCCAACCCAGTCTCGTGAAATTTTGTACATATTTTACAAGTTGGCTATTTCGTATGATTTTGTACGAGTTCATTCGTATAAATTCGTACGATGTCATCAAGTGCAAATGCCTGGATGTCTAATGCGGAAGTAAGCGCTGGTTCTGCGCAGGAGGCATTCAGGACATACTTCTTAATATTATGCCCTTACCCAAACCCCTTATCTAAACTTAATCAATCAGTCGAGTGTGTAAACATGATAGGAAGCTGCTGTGTGTGTGTGTGACAGAAGCAAGTAATTGTCGTGTATTAGATGGAAACGATGTCAAGCGACGTCATTGGCTGTAGTGGAATTCGTACAAATTCATACAAGTGCAGAATTAGCCAAATTTATAAAAGTCGTATGAATCCGTACGATTTCGCTGTGAGAGTGTGTAGGCTTATCCTGTATGTAGGGTTGCGGTAATGCTGGAGCCTTTCCGAGTTGTCTCAGGCCAAAGGCAGGGAAACACACTGGACAGGTGGCCAGAGAATCATATAGCCTACATTAATATCTTATCTTAATATCTTGCTACTTTACTCGCTGTGTCTGCACTGTTTGCACCACTTAATAACTAATTCCTTCTAGATGTGAGATTAAACATTCATGATAATGATTGAATAAAGATTGAAATCACGTAATAGAAAAGAACATGATATAGCTAAGATTTCAAATGGCCAAAAAACACAATTTAAAATAAAATGAAAAATTTGACTCTTTATTTTTTAATATATTTGAATTTGGCAATTGCCTGAAAAACCATTTCATGTCATCAATGATAAAAACTTGTATTTTGAAAAAACAAAAAGTTGTGGAAAAGAAAGAAGAGTTCAGAGAAAGAAGAGGCTGCTCAATATAGTGAGTTAAATGGTGCCATTGGTGTTACGTTGTTTAACGTTCATGAGAAAGATTTTTTTACTTTAGCAATAACAGAAGTGATTTTGTGGTAATGTGGTATTTTGGGACAATCAGAAAATGTAAGCTCAAAGCTTTCTCTAACATTTAAGTTGTCATGAAGTTACTGTACTCTAAAAACAGAGGCTGAGTGAATATGATTTATATAAATCATACAAATATTACAATGTAGTAGTGTAAAACAAAATATATAAAACGATGCAACAAGTCAAATAAAAAGTCAGAATCTAAAATATCATAATATCATTTTCATAATCCTGCAACAAAATGTTGACTCCCAGTGGATGATGCTGTCCTCAAACTGGTCATGTGTCCTCATAAACCACAGTCAGCACTGAATGAAATACTTCCTATGATGCTGTCAACTCTATTTACTGTTGTCTATCACCTGAATCAATACATTTAATAAATTAAAGTTATTAGCGTTACTTGATCTTGAAGCAAATGCACGCGTCTTCTCTGATGTTATACATGTTCAGTTTGGAATGAGGATTGACAAATATCCATAGTAAGATCTCCTAATTTAAGGATAAATAATAATAATAATAATAATAATAATATAGTAAGCAGCAATTATAGGGCCAAGTACTCCAATGGCAAGCAGTTTGACTAAATATAGAATTCTGGTGATTGATTTTAAACAGAGTGATACATTTTTTTATTTTAATACTTATACTATAAATCAAATGCTTATAAATTTGACCAATAGGTGGCACTGTCACCAAATTGATATGGTATTGTCTGTGCTTGGTCACAATGCCAAATGTGAAGATGTCAATATGCCAAAGCGTTCATGAGATACAGCCTCAAATTCTTACTAGCATTTTGCCATTAAATTCATTGAAGCGATACATTAGGACAGTTTGGTCTATCAGACAGCTCATCATAACTTTTTGTCAGAAGTGTCTCTAGATGATCAATGCAAAATTTGGTGCGAATTGGAGTTATGGCCTAGGGAGAGTTCGAAAAGTAGGTTTCAATGAAATCAAAAATACCCAATAAGCAGACATTTCCCAATATGGCAGAAAATAAGGGAATCTAAAAACAGCAGTCTCATGATTTTACCCCAAACTATCCAAACGTTATAAGCAAAAATAGCCATTTATCATATTTCTTGACCACTAGGTGGCACTGTGCCGAAACTGTGCAGGTACCAGTGCTTGTGCTGATATATACCAAGATTTCTGTCAATATATCTTGCAAAGATATAGTCTCGCATCCTTTTTACCATACTCTGTCAAATTCGTTGATACTGTATATGAGAACAGTTTAATCTATTATCATACATTTTATAACGGTTTATCACAAGTGTCTCTACATGATACATGCAAACTGTCAAGTGAATCGAAAAAAAAATGGTTTACAATTAAATTTAAAATGCCGAACAGGAAGGATGGCCGACCATGGCAAATTTTGTATCATCATAACCGGCATGACCCAAGGATGTTTACAAAATAAGGGCGTATTCACACTAGGCCCGGTTGCTTTGTACTGTGCCCAAGCACGACTGTCGCCCCTCTCCACTCTCCCGCTGGCCTGCACTCACACTGCACTTAATGTTCCGGGCCTGAGCACGCTTACGTCAGTACGATGTGACTTTTTGTTTTGAAGTAAACAAGAAGAAAAGCAGCCTTGCACAGCACAATGGAGTCCATCATTCTAACGTTACTTTGTGGCTTATTTTGAAGTGCGGTGACACACGGCCCTCTCACATGCCTAATTGTCGACAGCATCGTACCACTGGAATTTATCCTTTTTGTCCGATGAGCTTCCAGATTTACAGAATGCATCCCGTACCTTCAGATATTGAACCCGCAGTTTTTTCAGCTTGTCACGACATTGCTCAATGGTTCTTTGGTGTCCACGAGATAATCAAAAATTTTACCAAATATCTCTGAGTTCTTGTGTTTTGTATCCAGTTGTTCCTGTATACGCTCGTCTGCCCAAATTTCCAGTAAACACTGCACCTCTGCCATAGACCAAAGCGATCCCTCTCCCGCCATGTTTTTTAAAGGGAAAAGTCGCATCATTGTCGTCATGTTTCGAGTTCCGTGCTCGGCCGCGGTTAGTGATCACACTAGATGCGTACCATGCCCGAGCCAACTGGTTCAGCATAGTGTGAGTACACCCTTAGTCTCATGACAACAGGCCAAATGAATCTAAAGTTAAAAGCTTTTGACTTCTAGTTATGAAGTTATGAGCTTCAATATCTTTTGACCACTAGGTTGTGCTGTCCCCAATTTTTTGGAGAACCTTTAGGATATGGTAATGATATGCCAATGCTTTTGTTATATACAGCAATTTAATACAAAATTAAAAATGCCTGACGCACTGCGTGGCATTGCTCAGTATGGCGTGCTCGCCATAGACTCTGCTGATGTGGTTCACAGGGATGGTGTGGCCTGTCTGTAACTTTTTGTCATGAACGTTTCTAGATGATACGTGCAGCATTGAGTGAATCAGACATACAGCCTAGGAGGAGTTTGGCCGGAGATTAAAAATGATATGATCATGCAGACACTGTATGACCCAAGAAATCAGAGGAAAAAACATTTGACAGCACGTAATAGATAATGTTGACAGAGACTATGTTTAGTATTTAACCCTTATTAGTAAATAAGAGACTCGATAATGTCTGTGTATCCATGTGCTTGAACATCATATTGCAACATTATTATCTATACACCTAGAAAACACAGTTTTGCTGTTGTGTTTCTATCTAGTCCGAACACAGGGTACAGAGGTTGAGTGAATGTGGTGTGGACTCTATGAATGAGGCTCATTTTCTGAGAGACGCTGTAGAAGGACAGAATTCCTGCTTTGTGATCTACGTACACTCCTACTTTACTGGTGTTGTGGACTACAGGAAGTATGGTCTCGATGTTATTGTGCCAGAATGAGTAACAGGAAGGAGAGCAAAACAAATTCCAGGACTGATCGTTACTCTGCTGCTTGAACGGCTTCAAGTTGGGGAGTTCAGCATCAGCCATGGTAACGCCGCTGGGCCTGCTTCCCATGAGATCCCTTCAGCGCTGGCCAAGAACAGGAGTTCCATGGTAGGCTACTCATGGCTCCATAGCATCTGCGCAGTCGGGTGATGCAGCGTTTTATGTCAACACAGTTCCCTGGGGAAAAGACCTAATTCTGTCAAACAGGCGTTGTGCTGGGTAGGGTTGCCAGGGTGTACGTTGTTACCAGTTTTACTTGATACAAGGGACAACACTGGTGTGAAATTTAATACGGTGGAAACATTATGAATGGAAGTTCCAATATTAATACAATAGCCTAACGAATAGAATAGCCTTAAATAAAGAATAGTTACCCAATGAAGAGTTTGTGACCCATGAGAAATGAAGCTAAATAACATATTGAAAGCCAGATGTTCTTTACCAGCGTATTAAACTACACAGGCAGAAAAGTACACGCACTGACAGAAGACGTTTAATTGCAGGTAGTGAATATCATGTGCACTGTGGGTAACTGTAAGACATCTCGGATTCGGAATGACACAAGAAATGCTGTTAGACACACAGACACGTGCTTGAAACACACTTTATTATATTTTTAAGAACAGATGACAGAAAAGCCGTCTATGCGTATGTATGACACGCTTTTTGTTTGGAGGCGTGCAGTCTCGTGGAACACATGGATGTAAATCCATCTGGTGCCGCCATCTGATGGAAAATATTAAAAATGTACATTTTGAAGCCAGGGCTCCGGATTGAAAGCATAATATCACAGAATTCATGATTTTATGCTTTAATGGCACTGGGATCAAATATTGCAGTTTTAATGGGTTTCAATGGGGACATTTTTGTCCTGAAGGTCCTGAGTGTAACTATATTGTGTACACAGTGTATTATAGACGTATTATAGGAACTGAGGTTGAAATATCAAAATTCCCCCCAAAAATAAACACCTTTGGCAACATTTATGCCTTTGGCATTAAGACAGTCAAAATGATTGAAAAAACAAAAAAGAAAAAGACAAAAATGTCCTGAAGGTCGCACAAGGGTTAAATAAAATATTGTTAAAAATTGTGAAAAATATTGTGACCGGTAGAGAATGCACGGATGAAGTAGGTTCGTTTCCAAAGAGACGTTGCCCTTCACAACTGTTGAAAAGCCATCTTCAAAAAGTTGAATCATTAATTATGATTTTCATAACTCATTGGTTTTGAACGCATATACACTGGCAGCCAAAAGTTTGGAATAATGTACAGATTTTGCTCTTATGGAAAGATATTTGGTACTTTTATTCACCAAAGTGGCATTCAACTGATCACAATGTATAGTCAGGACATTAATAACATGAAAAATTATGATTACAATAAAAAAAATAAAAAAAATAAATAAAAAAAAATCAGAACTTCTTAAACTACTTAAAGAGTTCTCATCAAAAAAAAAAAAAAAAAATCCTCCACGTGCAGCAATGACAGCTTTACAGATCCTTGTTATTCTAACTGTCAGTTTGTCCAGATACTCAGGTGACATTTCACCCCACACTTCCTGTAGCACTTGCCATAGATGTGTCTGTCTTGTCGGGCACTTCTCACGCACCTTACAGTCTAGCTGATCCCACAAAAGCTCAATGGGGTTAAGATCCATAACACTCTTTTCCAATTATCTGTTGTCCAATGTCTGTGTTTCTTTGCCCACTCTAACCTTTTCTTTTTCTGTTTCAAAAGTGTCTTTTTCTTTGCAATTCTTCCCTTAAGGCCTGCACCCCTGAGTCTTCTCTTTACTTTATACAATTTCAAGCATTGTATAGCCTTCATTCCTCAAAACAATGATTGATGACGAGTTTCTAGAGAAAGCTGTTTCTTTTTTTGCCATTTTTGACCTAATATTGACCTTAAGACATGCCAGTCTATTGCATACTGTGGCGACTCAAAAACAAACACAAAGACAATGTTAAGCTTCATTTAACGAACCAAATATCTTTCAGCTGTGTTTGATATAATGTCAAGTGATTTTCTAGTACCAAGTTAGCAATTTAGCATGATTACTCAAGGATAAGGTGTTGGAGTGATGGCTCCTGAAAACCCCCCCCAGCAAAATCTGTACATTATTCCAAACTTTTGGCCGCCAGTATAGTTTTACTGTATATCGCATTTTGCTATTGTTGCACAAGCAGAATGACTGAGAGATCAGGCGCTGACAGGGCAGTCCTTCATGCCATCTGACATGCCTCCATAAACATTACACAACCAGCAGAGAGAAGAAAGCCGCTGGGCAAATGCTGCTTTAACTTTCTTTGCACCAAAACTGCATCTGTTTCACCAAAACTTGTTTCATCTTGGCAAATTAATAAACACATTTTACTCTCCGTTCTTGTCAGAGAGCATTCTCTCTTTCTTAGCAGTGTATAGTAAACAGACAAGCAGATCTCGCATGGCTTATGAAACTTCACCTTTGGAAATAAAAGAAAAAAAAAGGCATCATTGGAGGTTATGCAGGTACATCTGAATGGAGGTTTACATGGAGACAAGAGACACTGCATCGTCACGATCTCAGTAAAGTAAGAAGCAGATTTTATTACCATCTCTTCAATTCAACACACAGCAACAAGTGAATGATTTACTTACTCTTTTACTATAAATGCTGAAGCTAGAAAATTATCTGACATTAGGCCATCATTCTGCTGTACATCCTGTGGTTGTGTGATAGTTTTATATCTTTTTTATAACCTATATCACTAAATTATGGTATTATTATCCCTCTATTTATTTACATTGCAGTCAATAACAGCGGAACTTTTACACGTTCGTTGGAAATGCTGCCGCTGCTTCCTTCCACATTGCAAAATAATGTGGATTGCTTAACGAAAATTACCCCATAGTACCACCTAGCATCCAGCCAGCGGTAATACCATTGTTAGTTGGTTTGAACTTGAACACCGCACCGGTGTGAAAATGATTATATCATGGCAAGTCTAGTGCTGGGCCAAGTGATCAGACACAAGTTTGTCACTATGGATGTGCCCAACACAGGCTGGGGAGCCCCGAGCAATGGTCATCCAGCCTTCAGCACCTGGACAGGCGCAAGGCTGACATGGCATATAAACTGCCTGAAATTACTGGCTGTCTTTCTGGCTCTGATATCATTTCAACCAGAACTTCAGAACAAGTGTGTGTTGTCCAGATGGATAACATATCAGTAGTGGCATACATAAATTGCCAAGGCGGAGTTCGGTCAAATCCTCTTGAAGAGCCAGACGCACCTCAAGTCGATTCGTGCTGCGCACGTTCCTGGTAGCCTGAACTGCGGAGCAGATGTGCTTCTGCGTCAGGGTGTACTCCCAGGAGAATGGTGACTTTATCCTCAATCAGTTCTCAAGATATGGGAGATGTTTGGGAGAGTGAACGTGGATCTTTTCATCTCCAAGTAGACTACTCAGTGTCAGCTGTGGTACTTGCTGAGTCAGGCTCTGTTGGGAACGGATGCTCTGGCTCACAAATGGCCAGCAGGAAAATGCAAGTATAGGTTTCCCCCAATTTGCTTTCCATCTAATATTTAGTTTAAGGAGTGCAAGCTCACCCCTGGAAAATCCCTCAGAGGAGGAACCTCCTCTCCCGGGCACAGAGCACAATGTGGCATCCCCAGTCGGAGCTGTGAGACTTACACGTTTTGTTACTGAACGGCACCCATGTGAATTAGATGGTTTTTCGCACACAGTGCTTGACACTATCTCTCAAGCTAGAGTCCCTTCTAATAGGCGCCTCTACACCCTCAAGTGGTGGGTTTTCACTGACTGGTGTTCATCTCACAATGAGGACCCAGTGCATTGTGCTGTTAATACAGTGCTTCACTTTCTTCAGAAGAGTTGGATGGCAGTTTTACCCCGTCCATGCTCAAAGTTTATGTAAACCTATTTGTCATAACGCAAGGAACCACAGAAAAAAAAATAAAAAATTCTAGCACGTATGGTGTTTTGTTTTCTTCACCTATAGGCCGATCAGTCCGAGTCCATGCGTATGGCTGGCCAACTGTAATACTACCTTTTTCCAAAGTTTCAAGTCTCTTGGCCTTACGGCCTGGTCTGCACGATCAATTTTAGGGCATAATAATAATAATAATAATAATAATAATAATCCTTACAGTTATTTTGCCCTTTGAGTTTGAACCCCTAATAATAATAAGAAAATCAGTACAAACAAAATAGGGTTCCAGCACCTTCGATGCTTGGCCTTCTAATAATGATCTTTTAAAGTGGACTCAATAACACCTTCTGAACACCCTACAGAGTAACTCACATTGGCAGTAAAGCATGGGCAAAACATGACTTAATTTTGGTAATAAAAAAACATGGTTTGTAGTTTTTATGCGTTATTCAATATTAGACATGTTTAATGTCATTTTAAGTGTTTTATTTTTTTAGAAGTGATATTTAGGCAGTGACAACATTGATTTGTTTTTGTTTTTTTGTTCAAAGCATGCATCCCTGTATTATATAAAAATCTCATATCACAGAACAATCATGATTGAAATTTTGAGCAAAATAATCATGATTTTCATTTTAACCTCTATTGTTCAGCCCTAGTGGTGGAGCTAGAAGGTTTGAGAAACAGACCCCAAAATTGTCACTAGGACCAAATTTTTGTAATACCATAGGGCCTGCCACAGACTCCCAGCTATAAATAACAGAAGAAACATAAATCAGTTTTGAAAACACCAGTTTTATAATGCACACAAAGATACCAGGAGGAAGTAAGGAACAAACTATCTCTATAAATGGAACACAGTTTTGCAGACTCCACCAACAGGAATTATATCAGGATCACATAACCAGAAGAAAAGTATTAAAACAATAATACAAAAAAAAAAAAAAAAAATAGAGATGGATGGATGGAGCTTTTAAATATTGTCTAGTTGATTTTTTTCACTCGTCTGCCACAATAATACAATGTATTTCAAACTGAATACATGACAGAATGTTCCGCATAAGAACAAAAAAACCCTAAGTAGTTTATTTATTTATTTATTTTTGTCTTGTCTTTGATGTAATGAATTCATAGCACACTTGTATGCACTTGTTTTAGATGGCCAGACTGGACAAATGTCACCTCATACAGGCAAAA